>NW_015388044.1:43388-115277 GCF_001527695.2 Protobothrops mucrosquamatus
TGTTTGTCCTTTCCTAATATCTCCGTCAACACCTCCGCCATCTTCTCTCCCAAATCTTCTTCCTTTTCCTCTACAATGTTTTGGAATCTTAGAAAGAACGCAGCTTTATCCATTTCCAAAAATGCAATTGTTTCTGTCAACTCCCTATTTGTCTGCTCAGATTCCTGTACCATCTTTTCTATCTTGTTATCAACTTGCTGGCGGTCCTGTTTTTATCAGCAGCCGCACAAAAAAGCGCTGCTGAGTTTTGTCCAAACCAGTCCCTTAGATTTTGAAGCCATGATGTTCTTCTTCTGCCTGGACCTTGTTTGCCTTCAATCTTTCCCTGGAGGATTAAATGGATTAAATGTCTCACTTAGCAACATAAATTTTGGGCTCAATTGTGCTTATAAGTCAGGGGTGTCAAACTGCCGGCCCACAGGCCAGATGCGTCACACCAAAACCGCGCCCATCCCATTGACGGCAATGGGAAAAAAGTCATGATACGTCACAACACATCATGTGACATCGTGAGTTTGACACCCATGTTGTAAGTCAAGGACTACCTTATCTAGATGGCCATCTTATTTCTATACCTCTGGGCAGCTTACAAAGATAAAAATTTTAAAAAATTATATAAAAACATCACAACAAATATCATTACAGTAAAAACTATAGAAAATCCTCACACAGTGGATGGGGAGCACCATTCATTTCATAGCAATACAATCACTTTGCAGGCTCTACCTACCCCAGTATTAATGAAGGTAACATTTTTTTCCTTTTCCATGTATCTTTGGTTAATGCAGGGGTAGGCAACCTTGGCTCTTTTATGACTCGTGGACTTCAACTCCCAGAATTCCTGAGCCAGCATGGCTGGCTCAGGAATTCTGGGAGTTGAAGTCCACGAGTCATAAAAGAGCCAAGGTTGCCTACCCCCGGGGTTAATGAATAGAACAGCTGCCAGTGTGACATAAAACTCACCCCAGATGAGGGACTGCTGTTTCCTTCAAATCCTGTCAATTCATACTGACTCTTCCTCACTACTATTTTCAAGTCTCCCTTTCTACTAAAGCTAGTTTTATTTCTGAGTTACATCATTCGTATAGTCCCAACGATGGAATGAATGGTTTTGTGATCACCTCAAGATGTGTGTGACAGTTTGGCTTGCGGGGAGGATGAATGAATGGCTAACAGCTGAACCAAAGATGTTTTGGACTGAAGGGAGACAGAGATTAAGCCATCTCTGCTTACAATTAATGATTTGCAGCTCGAAAATACACCAGACAAGCTTTCCTTTCCTTGGTGCCTTCTCTTTCCAATGCCATACAGCTGTGCAAATATTTTGTCATTACAGCAGAAGATTCAAAGGCTATCAGCTAAGTCTAGCAGACAAAGGACCTAAAAAAGAAAAGAAAAGAAGAAGAAAAAAAAGAGATCCATAGCCAGCTGGGCTGCATTTATGGGGAAAAATAATTCCTAAGGTTTTCTATGCTTTTTTTTTTTTTGTAATAATGCCTCTCTGCTAAAAGGTAGCAACAGGATCTGGTTCATTCTTAAGGAGAGGTGTAAGGAGGAAGCAGGCAGAATAAAAATCGTATTTGTTACATTGCTATGCAATTCAGAGATGCTGGCGCTATTTGCACCTCCACCTGAAAAGTCTTATTCCTGGAAGGCAAATCCAATAGCCGCCTCTATACAGGTAGTCCATGGACTTATAACCACAACCGAGTCCAAAATCTCCATTGCTATGCAAGACAGTTGCTAAGTAAGTAGCACCCCAGTTTATGACCTTTTTTCCCCCCATAGTTGTTAAAAGAATCACTGCAGTTGTTAAGTTAATCATGCGGTCGTTAAGCAAATCTGGCTTTTCCCCATTGACTTTGCTTGTGGGAAGCCCGCTGGCAAGGTTACAAATGGTGAGGATCCTGGGACGCTGCAACTGGCATAAATACATGCCAGTTAGCAAGGGCTCAAATTTTGATCTTAGTGACCATGGGGCTTCTGCATGTAAGAGTGAAAAGTGGTCATAAGTCACTTTTTTCAGTGACGCTGTATCTTCGGTCACTAAATGAATGGTTGTAAGTCAAGGACTACCTGTAGGATGTTGCATTGTCTCCTCTCCCACCACACACACACACCCCATGCCCCAGCTTCAGGAGTCTTAGATTTTGCTAAAATCTGAAAAAGCCTTCTTTGAAGCTATTTTGCATATTACTCAGAGAGAGAGAAAAAACAACAATTCAGCTCTTCAGTGTCTGTTATCACAACCAGACTCACTATGAGTCAAAACCCAAGCATTACATGTTGTACCTGCTAGCATTCTCCTGCTCCAATTAAAGAAACACAGACACATGGGCACAAACAGCTATGGGAGAGACTATAGCAGGGGTCTTCAAGCTTGGCCCTTTTATAACCTGTGGACTGCAACTCTCAGAATTCCTCAGCCAGCATGTCTGGCTGAGGAATTCTGGGAGTTGAAGTCCACAAGTGTTGTCAATTGGTGTAGATGTCTACATTTCTCCCTTTCCCTACCAAATGTACAAAAAGATGCTACCTATCTCTACTCCAGCAAGGAAAAATGCATATTTTCTTATGAAGTGGAAGCAAAATGAATTTTGAATAGGAAAATAGGTTGGAAAAGAATTTCTCACATACTCCTTCCCCGCCTCCCGTTTTCTACTTATTATTACTGTATTGTTGTCAAGGTTTTTTTCTTGCCTTGTTATAATACAAAATAAAGAAGAAAATGGCATTCTGCCTGATTCTGAAGTTTCTTTTCCGCCTGCTATTATTTGTGGAATGTGCTTTTGTTGTATTCCCCAAAGCTGGATTTGAAAACTGTGTCCATCTATAGCTGTTCTGTGATACAATTGTCAGAATAAAGCTTGTATCAATATGCACATCAGCACTACATGAGGTTATGTAGAGGGTTCAAGAGAAAGCTTTTCCAGGCATGAAACCCCTATTGTGAAATCCTGTCCCACAGATACTCATGTGGGTTATTATATTAACTTCATTTGCACACAGTTCTAAATATTAAGACTGGTTTAGTCCATCTTTAAGCAGAGATGACCCACATGTTGTCCACGACTTAGAAAAATAAACTGAGACCATTTTACAAATGTAGAATTCTGGCTTTGTCTGCCCAGAAAACAACAATGGGGCAAAGCAATTAGCAAACATTAAAATGAAGCCTGCTTTTGTTCTCTGTTTGTACTGATTAAAGCCCAAGTTACATATTATATTAAGCTTCTCCAACAGCATATTGGAGCAGGCTTCTAGTTTATAATGGTGTGTGAAATAGTGAATTATGGTTTTTTTCATGCAAGTGAACAATCTTCATTTTTTAGGCTTTTAAATTCTAGAGTCAACAACAACATAGTGTTTCTTAGATTTTTAAAACACCACTTTGATTGTATTCTATGGCTACCTTAATCTGCGTTAGATTGTGCCCTTGTATTTTATTGTTTTTGAGATGTAAACTGAGATACTGAACTATATACTGTAGACTGAAATTTCATGATAAAAGGTAAGTGGTATATTTGTAGTTCAACCTTAAAAATATAATAATAATAATAATAATAATAATAATAACAACAACAACAACAACAACAACAACAATAATAATAATAGTTGAAAGGGACCTTGGAGGTCATCTAGTCCAACCCCCTGCTCAGGCAGGAAACCCTATACCATTTCGGATAAATGGCTGTCCAGTTTCTTCTTAAAAACTTCCAGTGTTGGAGCATTCACCACTCCTGGAGGCAGGTTGTTCCACTGATTAATTGTTCTAACTGTCAGGAAGTTTCTCCTTAGTTCTAGGTTGCTTCTCTCCTTGATTAGTTTCCATCCGTTGCTTCTTGTCCTGCCTTCAGGCGCCTTGGAGAATAGCTTGACTTCCTCTTCTTTGTGGCAGCCCCTGAGATATTGGAACACTGCTATCAAGTCCCCCCTCGTCCTTCTCTTCGTTAAACTAGACATACCCAATTCCAGCAACCGTTCCTTATATGTTTTAGCCTCCAGTCCCCTAATCATCTTTGTTGCTCTTCTCTGTACTCTTTCTAGAGTCTCAACAGTGATTCATTGATCATTTTAAGAGTAAATCACAATAGTACAAAGCTTGAGAACCTCTGACCTTGTGGAAAAGATGCACAAAGAAAGAAAAATCCTTGCAGCCTGGATTCCTGAAGCTGGGATCAAGTACAGGGCTATAAATCCAGCTGGTAAAGGCAAAGCTATAAATAAAGTCTGGGATCAAAAGGAATAGGCAAAGTTCATGAGGTCAGGAAGTACTCCTAGTTCTTATTTCATAGCAAGGAACCAAGCAGGGCTGCAAAATAGCACCAGGAATTAGATGCTATCTGAGCTTGCTTGTTTTCTTGCAGACATTTCATTAACCAAACTAGGTAACATCATCAGTGCAGTGCATCACTCTCTAAGTTTGGGTATTGAAGCGTCTGCAAGAAAATAACCAGGCGCAGAGAGCACCAATGTTCTCCTCTATCAGTACCAGAAATATAATTTGAAGCTATATTCAGAGGGCTTCCAACACCAGCTCAGATAAGACTTTAATGGAAGAAATTCTCAGCCCCCCCTGGTTTTAAAACCAGGTTTTCTCAAGAGGTCCTCCATCCACCACTTTCTGGCTCTTCATGTGGAACCAGAACTGAGCCTGTGGTTGTCTGGATGCGTTCTGGCTCAGGAACGGTATCACAAGCTCACAAAGTAATCTACTAATGCTACAGCCATCCCACCACTCTATCTTACCAATGGGAGGTGGTGGAGATGGGGAGGCTAGGCTACCTGATTCTGGCTGCCTGGTTACCTTGTATTGGTTGTCTCCTTCTAAGGATGGTTCTTCAGCCAGGAGCATGATATAAGTAGTCCTCACGACTACAACTGTGTCCAGAATTTCATTAAGCAAACTGGTTATTAAGTGAGTCATGTCTGGTTTTACAACCTTTTTGTCATAGTTATGCAAATCACTGCAGTTGTTAAGTGAATCATGAGGTTGTTAAACGAATCCAATTTCCCCCACTGACTTTTCTTGTTGGAAGTCACCTGAGACGGTCGCAAATGGTGACTATATGACCCCAGAATGAAATAGTCCTAAGTGAAGTCTATCAAAAGCACTGAAATGGCAATGTCAGACGTGATAAAACCTTCATGTCTGACCTATTGCCACTAACCCACGCTTAAGGAAAGTAAAAGAGCTGTAAGCATAATTTCTTGGGAAAGAAGACTTGCCATTGTGAATGGGGAATTGTCAGGTGCAAAGGATGAGAACCATTCATTAAGTTGCAGCACAGAACATTTATTTTCAAGGCTATATGCTATTTTCAAGGACTCTAGTCAACCAACAGCCAGCACTAAATCGGTCCTAGATAAGGGTCAACGGAATTCAAGGGGGGGTTGAAATTGGATTTATGGCAGACATGTCAAACTCATGACATCATGTGACGTATCGGAACTTTTTCCCCATTGCCGGCAATGGGGTGGGCGCAGTTTCCTTGTGATGTGTCCGGCCCACGGGCCGGCAGTTTGACACCCCTGCTTTATGGCAACATAAGGACTCTAAGCTGATGACACATTTAACTCTGCCCCCAGTTCTTTTTGCTCTTCTACATCCATAGAACTCCTGAATGGTTTGCCAGATGCAGAAAGCCCAAAGTCAGGAGTGGCCACAGGACTGCCAGACTTATTCTAATACACTCCAAACAGAAGAGAATGAGTAGCCCAAAGTTGAACTCCACAATTCTACAAATGCACAATTGCCAAAGCCATGATCTCTTACATACTTTTCAGCCAAAGTACAGTATCATGATGTGGTAGTCCAAGCACCACAAACAGTGTGCTTTATTTATTCATCAGACTTTTCACTGTAGTTCAGAGCCTCTGCATGGACTGCTTCTATGCTAACAGTTTGCGCAAATGCTATTAATGGCAGCCACACTTCAACATGTGCACAGGGCTGCTGTAACACAATGCAGCTGTCTTATAAGGGAACCTATTTGGAGCTTGTTGATAAAACAAATCAATGTACAAAAAGGAATGTTGAGTGTCTCCTGTCTTCGAGAGCGAAGAGCCATTGAGCAGGAGCCCTTGAGGTGTTCCAGAAAGGAATCAACACCTCTAGATCATTCAGAGCAATGTTCCTAGGAGTTGGTGGCCCCCAGATGACCTGCCAACTTTTCTCTTGAACCTTCTCCAATTTCACTCAAGTCACAAAGAGCAAGCAAGCTGCAGCGTTCAGGCTGCATTTCAGACTTTCAATTGAGAATCTCACCCTCACATTTTTAGTTTTCAAAAGTTTCTAGTCCTTAAGCATGGAAAAATGGCTTTTTAAATGTTTTAAGGGTTTTGTTCCCTTTTTGGCTCACTTCTAGGTTTAAATTCTCAGACTGGAAAAGTTGGTGCCTGCCACAAATGAAAAGGATTGGTGCAATATTATGTGATTATGGTGTAGGTGTATAAATTTACAGATGTAATTGTCCACCATTGATCAATAATCCTAACCTTAACATAGACATAACCCCAATTCATTTGGCAATAAAGAAAGGGTGAACTAAAATAACAGGCATAATCAACTGGTATGCAAAACTCACTGGTTGGTAAAATCTTTCTTGCAAGCAAAAAAGGGACAAAAAACTATTTTAGTCCAACTTATCTGAAAAGTGCCAACTGAGGAAAGTTATCCTCATACAGAATATACAAATCTTGCCTATAGGTTGGTTGAAACTCGTGCCTCTGAATTCAGGTATTATTTACAGGTGAATGGGTGAGGAAGAAAGTTAGGATCATTTTTAAAAAAATATTGTCCCGACTTCCTTCTGCTAACTAATTGCCCTGAGACAATTAATTAGAAATCAAATTCCTGCTTTGTCCAACTCTACTCTAGGAGTTCTTGAGATGAAAAAGATCTATCCCTCTGTTTCTGGGAGCTGAAGTCCACACATCTTAAAGTTGCCCTCTTTGTCAACTTTTAGATGTGTGGACTTCAGCTCCCAGAATTCCCCAGCCAGCCTGATCTAGCCCAGGGGTGTCAAACTGGCGGCCTGCAGGCCAGATGCATCATGTGCAGGCCACACCCATCCCAGCTCCGCAAAGGCAAAAAACATCGCGATACGTCACGTGAGACGATCGAGTTTGACACCTGTGATCTAGCTCAGTGTTTCTCAACCTTGACAATTTTAAGGCATGTGGACTTCAACTCCCAGAATTCCACAGCCAGCATTGCCTTAAAATTGTCAAGGTTGAGAAACACTGATCAAGCCAATACAGTCCCTCCCCAAAGATTTGTAGGGAAAAATGGATTCTAATGTATTTCTATTCAAGAGTAATTCTACTTGAATTCTATTAATTTAATCCCAGAGAGGCCGACGGTAACCTAAAAAAGACTGTATCTAATGTGTAGCTTCAAAATAAACAAATGATTTTGAAATTAAAAATCACCTTCAGAAATCATTTAGCAGCCATTTTGTTGTTTGCAACAGCTTTTACTTAAGTAAATATAAAAGATTACTTTTTGCATCTATTGAACTCTAGTACCCTTCTATCGCCACATATTTCAAAATTTATCTGTTCCACCAGACAGAAGCTTGAGGTTTCCCTAGTTTCAAACAGGTGGGTGCAATATTATCTATATTTAATTTATATATAGTTTAATAGACATATATCTGAACCTAAGCTTCAGTTCCCAAAATCAATTCAGCTATTCCTCAAGTAGAAATTGGAATGACAGTTGCATTAGCCAATGGGATACAAAGACAGGAGCATTTCATCACCAGGATTATCTTTAATTAGCCATCCATCCTGGAGATTTGGGCAACGTCTCCTAGCAACTGCAGAAAACTGCAAGCTTTTACAAAGCAGGCTTTCATTAACCCTCTTGTAGTTGCTCTGAGTTATCTCCCTCAAGGTCTTCCAGGCTGAATAGTAAAAAATAAGTTACAAGGCCAATTCACACATGCTGTCAGACAGATAAGAGTGCAAATGGGCCTATACCTCTGAATATATAAGGAAGGTTTGAATGCAGAATAAAGTTAGGGTTCCTGCCAACTTTGTGTAGTGTGGCGATCCATTCCAAAATCAGTAGGCCTGGGCCTGAAAAATGAGCAGAGCTCAGACAAAATTTATGTTTGACTGACTTCTGATTAAAATAAAATATAATGTAATGCAATTAACACTAGTATTCTCTGGGTACTTAATCTCCCTCCCCAACTATTACTTTAAATATTACATTTTGAATGGGCTTCAAGAAAAACAGGTTGATCATATATGCCTCTCTAGTACATTTCTTGTTTAGATCTAACTGAAACATAAATGTTCCCAGGAGTCCTTATATTATTGTCTTCATTCACAATTCAGACATGAACCAATCCTATCTCTACCTGCTTTAAGCTAATGCTTAACCACGTAAAACAGGGGTCTTCAAACTTGGCCCTTTTATGACTTGTGGACTTCAACTCCCAGAATTCCTCAGCCAGGCACACTGGCTGAGGAATTCTGGGAGTTGAAGTCCACAAATCATAAAAGGACCAAGTTGGATTACCCGTGACTTAAAATGATAACAGTTTTTGCCATGGAGCAATCTGAGGTACTTCATTAAGCATCACTGGCTGTAGTGCAGTCAGGTGATCTTTGGGGCAGGATCACCCCAGCCCTATGGGATGATCTATGGGCCAGTTTAGGTTGCGATGGAAACATCCCCTTCTTCCTGTCCTTGAGTGTTGCCTGGGTTTTGGCAAATTCTGCTTTGGGTGGTGGGAGAAACTGATTCAGATAAGTTTTCAGTTTATGGTCCAAGTCTCCAAATCAGCGTATGAGTCACCCCGAGAGTGAGATGGGTGATATCTAAACTTGATAAACAAGTACATTAAAATGTTCCAGTAGATTCTGGGTGGCGTCCAAAACTAGGAAAAATATAAAAGCAGCTAGAAACAAGTGAACAGGTAAAGGTGGAAATCATGCATAGAAAGAAAGTTCTGCCTTTCAACTTCAAAATTATGGGGTTACCGGAGAAGTGGGTAAAACGAGGTAAGTACAATACAAT
Source organism: Protobothrops mucrosquamatus (assembly GCF_001527695.2). NCBI lineage: Eukaryota > Metazoa > Chordata > Lepidosauria > Squamata > Viperidae > Protobothrops > Protobothrops mucrosquamatus. Next base: position 52,423 of record NW_015388044.1, read on the forward strand.
ACAGTAACCAGTAAGTGTCTATGGAGATTCTCAATCATCCAGGTCATGGCTGTCCCAAAGGTGCTTTTTCCAAAAGGTAACTGGACTTTCTTGGGAGTTTTTCCCAAAAATATTTTGCTTCTTATCCAAGAAGCAGAACTGAAGAAGCTTCTTGGATGAGAAGCAAAACATTTTCAAAGGGAAAAAAAACCCCCAAGAAAGTCCAATTGCCTTTTGGAAAAAGCATCTTTGGGAGTTCAGAGTAAGGTTTTAAAACTGATAATGATTTTTTTTCAAAGTAATATAATTGTGCTTATGCAGAAAATATCAAATTGCAGCATATTTTTAAACCTGTTTTATTCTAAGCAGGGTCTCCTCAACTCCTTTCGTGACCTTGGGTCCCCTAAGTGCTTTGTCCTTCCAAAAGGAACAGCTGGCCTGGTGTCGCTTACCATGTGGTTGAGCTGATGATAATTTTCACCTGCTTCTATTTCAGCCTCTAATATTAAATTACAAGTCTAGGTGCTACGAAAATCAAGAGATTGATTTTGTGCAGTCTCACACTACACTCTGTAGGGCAAAAGAGGAAATGGGAAAACCTGCATTCCCCAAAGTATTTATTATATCAGTGCAAAACAATTATCTGCCATGACAGAAAATGTCATTAATCTCTTCAATAGCACTAATTTAGAAAATTTTAAATTGGGTTGATTGCGCTACAATTAAGGCGAGTCAGCACCTTTTATGAAATTAACTTGCATTCAAAATATTGAATGCCAATCTGTTACACAAAATTCTTCTTTTACATAGGCAATGATTGATCCCAGTAGGAAAATCTAACACATGCAGTAGCTTTGTCTCTCTGCAATTGATGTGTTTGAAGGGCATATTTTATCTTTCGGCTGGATTGGACAAGAAACAATACTCAAAATTCCCTTAAAGACATATTTGGAATTTTGAGATCACACCGTGTCCACTCTCATGAAATGGATGCTGTTGTTGGTGCAGCCATTCACAAGAATCTATACTTGGATTACGCAGTAATTACTTAATTTTGTAGGAATATGTCTAGGGCTGATGAAGCCACAGGTTATACCTGAGGTAATGGCTTTGCATTCTTTGATCATAAACAAACAAACAAACAAATAAGGTCAGGCATTGTTCCCCTATCATTAAATGGGGCTTGCTTTCATGCCAGGGGATACAATTAATTATCTTAAAAACTATGGATTAATTTATGCTTGACTGTAGCCTTGCTGCTTAGCAGAAGTTGAGATATGGACATTTACAGTTACTCCCAAAAACAAGTCTTGCAATCCTTTATCCTCCCTGTGGACCAATTGTTTCCAAACTTTATCACTCCAAACCACTTACTAGAAAGTCCCTTTATAGGTAAAATACTTTAAGTCAATGTAAGTGTCTCTGTTGTGATTGGGATGTTTATATGTCATTCCCCAAGTAAAAACAATTTTCACCCAATTTGGGGTAATTTACCCAGATTTTGGAAGCATTGCTGTAAACCAAATCTTGATTGTCTTTTAAAAACAAACATGCAAGTTTGAATATATACAGACTGTTAACTTACTTAACCTCAACCTCTTATTTCAATTCTTCTCTTCCTTTTCATTTTTAGACACAGAAAAAGAATTGTTGAGGACTAAGCAACTGTCAAAACTGAATCCTTTTCCATATTAGGGAATTCAAACAGGGCACAGGCTGGTATAAGTCAGGCATCTGTCATAACGCATCCTGGAAAATGTAGTTCTCAGCTAAGGACTCTTCTGGTCTCTTTTTAAACCACTGGTTTATTTGCTCAAATTCAGGGTGAAGTTGATACTGAATGCACCTGTAGATTAGATTCATTACTGTGCAGCTAAATTTCTGATTTTATCATAACCCCTTAAATTCCTTATTTGGAAAAAAGATGCAGTCTTTAGCATTTTGAAATAAAACCAAGTATAGTAAAAGAGGAATTGCCTCACATAAGCCACATGATAGGATTTGTTGGTCTCCCATTTCAGATTAGCTGGATCCTAGTAAAAGATTAGGAAAATGTTGATCATTTCTGCTTCTCCAAGCAAAATGTAATCCTGATAGTATTTTGCAGGATCTTCTTGACAAGCACCCAGTTGGCTTGTTGTCAAGAGCCACAGAGATGACCTTGGACTAATTAGGCCACAGCAGTTAGCAAAACATGACTTAAGCCCAAAACAGGAAGAAAAGATTTGAAAGAAATACTAACTCCACCTAAATCTCCTAAATCTTCAAGATTCTGTTATGTTAGCCTGTATCAATAAAGCTGAGTTTCAATATTCCTTGCGGAATCTTTTCCTGATCAGGCCCAGCTTGAAGGGCTGGCATAAATCTTGAAGCCCCACAATATATTTTCCCCTTCTCTCTTCTACTGCAGAGAGTTAAGGGAGAAGTAATTTGAGTTTATTTCTAATGTTTTCTTCCTATCCTGGATTTAAATCAAGTTTTAATAACAGTTTCTCCAAAATCACCTCTATCATTCTCAGCATCTCTGAATAAACTGACATACAGACATTCAGGAAAGGAAAGTGGGCTTGCCCTTCCTCTCCTTGAAGTTAATTAACACTCTGGAATTGTGTTCACGTAACACCGTTATCCTTTGGTACATATATCAGGGTATGTTGTATTTATAGGTCCACTCAAACAATGTAGACTTGATTGATTATGTGCTACCTAGTCATTTTTTACTCCTAGCAACCACACAGATTTTTTCCGTGGTGATTTATCTCTCACCTTTTTCAGATCCAAAGGTTGTCATCACTGTAACTGAATCCATTAATCTTGCTGATTTTCGTCCTTATCTTCTCTTTCTTCCTACCTTTCCCTGCATTAGTATCTTCTTCAAGAGCTGGGTCTTGGTGTAATGTGCCCAAAGTAGGATTTAGGCTAGTGTGTTATGGAAATCCACCATATATGATTCAGGAATATTAGTGAGTGTAGCACGCATTATTTTATCAAGTCTTATTTTCAAATTTAAATTAGTCTTAAACTCAACTCAATGCATGGTTGGAGTGACACCTTGTGACTCGAAAGAAGAAATACATCTATTTATTGTAAGAGAACAGCAATATTAGCCGACTATAGCCAAAAATCAGGAGTCTGGAAGCATCTTTTCAGACTAACAAATCATATTGAAAAACATAAATTTTCATGAGATACAGCTCACTTCATGTAATGGAGTGGCTAGGCGTCTAAAAATTCCATTGCATTTTTTTCAGCCTTTAAGGAAAGAGAGAACAGGTGCCCTCAGATATACTGGACTCCAACTCCCATAATGCCAAGTTATCATGGCCCCAAAATCTCAGTGGTAATTTCCCCCCCCCATAATCCCTGTGGGCGGTGACACCTGGTCTCAAAGATAGTTTAGTGCAAAGATTCTTAAACCAGACCTTCTCAACCTTGGCAAGTTTAAGATGGTGGACTTCCAAACCCCCAGCATGCTGGTTGAGGAATTCTGGGAGTTGAAGTCCACACATCTTAAACTTGCCAATGTTGAGAAACCCAGATCAATGAGAACTTCACTTACCAAATTAGGTAACCCACATTTAGCCTATGAAGGAGAATATTTGTAGCTCAGGGTTGAAATGAGGACTCTTGGTGCTCTCTAAGCTTGCTTGTTTTCTTGCAAACGTTTCATTACCCTAACTAGGTAACATCATCAGTGCTAGTGAGGAGTCAAGCAACAAGCAAGCAAGCTCAGAGAGCACCAAGGAAATTTAGCCTATCTCATGCAGACCAGTTTTTCTATGTAAAACGAGGAAAAAGAATAAAAGCTCCTCAAAAGCACATATCTCATCGAAATTAATCATACGTAGTGGTGCCAGATTAGCCACCCAAATTATGAATACCAATCATTTTACCTCGCATTAGAAAAAAAAGGTAACCTAGCATAGACTTGACTTTGAGACAGTTGCTAATTAGAAATTTGGGCGGGAGGGGCTGGAATTGAAATATATCAATATCGGAGCATGCAGAAAAAAATCCTTAAAAATCCAGGAAGATCATTTGAGAAACCTTTAGAAAGGCAGGCCTCCCGCTGTATTTGCAAAACGCAACAAGAGCGCAAAACAAACACAAGCTAAGGTTTGCCGTTACGGTACGAATCCCCGCCCCGCCTCCTGCTCCTCCTGTTTTAAACTACTTCCTGTAAAAGGAGCCTTCTGGTCGTTGTAGTCCGGAATTCCTCAACCAGCTTTTTTCTCCTTCGTGATCCTATAATTTTTGCACTGAAAGCAAAAGGCATCTGGGCTTTGTTGCAGCAAATGCACTTCGTACGTCCCGGGGAAGCAGAGACGGGCGTAGGATCTCTTTTGCAGCCAGTGGTGAAGAAAGCGCGTTTTGGTTGTTTTTGCAAGGATTAGAAAAAAAAGGGGTTGGGACAAGGATCTACAGAGCCAATAAACCACCCTGGCTTAGTTACACTTGGAGCTGGTCTTTCGCTTTGCCCAGATCGTTATCGCTGCACGGACTTTTCTCTTGGGTACTGAAGAATGCAAGGTGAAATCTCTTAGTAGGATACAGTACTAGCTGTTGCAATCCCCTCGAATCTCTTCTGCTTCTTTTTGTTAGCAATTAATTGCATGGACCGGAGTGGGGTTAGGCGTGGAAGTGTATTAAGAGAACCCAAGAATCATCAAATCAAATTCCAAAACTGATCCACGCCCTGTTGTCTAACATTTCCCCAGGCTTCCAGCAGAGCTGAGTTTGAGGATCATGCCATAATGAGGAACGATCCGTCGGTGATGTTGTCTGCCATCGCTAGGGCAAGGGGCCTATTGAGAAGCAGCGAGCCCAGCCTTCTCTCTCCAGCGGCACCCCAAGCAGCTTCCTTATTAGAAGAAGCGGCTGAACTCCTGGTTTTGGACAGGGACTTTGCTGCAGCGGTGGACAGATGTGAGAAAGGCTGCCAGAGCCTTTTGGAACCGGAGGGCGATTCTGACGGGTAGGTGCCAACTGGAATGAAGAGTGAGAATTCAGAACCTGCTTCGAGCAGGCGTTCTTTAAATGTTGTTGGACTACTTTACCCATCCGTTTTGTTAGCTGTGCTTGTTTGGGCTGATCAAAATTGGAGTTGCACAAAACCTATTTTCTTATCTCTGCTTTTAAGGGAATGGTTTATAGCTATTTATTTTTATTTATCTGGTATTTATTAGCATGAGTAGTTAAGGAATGAAGGGGAGGTATATGGGGACACTAAAAGAGTGACTGGTAGACACATTATTTAATTTTTGAGCGGTGTGTGTGTGTGTGTCTCCAAGTCTTTTGACCTGTATAAAATGTAACTGAAGAAAAACAGTGAAACAGCAATGATACAGATAGTCCTCCACTTATGACTGTAATGGAGCCTGCTGATTATGGTCATAACTTAGTCATGACAGTCATAAAGTGGGCCAGTCATGTGGGTAACCCAGTTTTATGACCTTTTTTGTAGGAGTTGTAAAGTGAAGTTTGTTAGTTAATGGAGCATTTTTGTCAAAACCAGAAATACATGCTGGTTTTTGGCAAAAGTCATAAAACAGTCCCGTGACTACAGGATCGTTGCAAACAGTTATAAATGCAAGCTGGCTGCTGAATCCCCGACAAGTAGTCATATAATTACAAGATGTGATACTGTTGGAATTTCAGAACCAGGTGGTAAGTACCCTTTTGGGAGGTCAGTCTTAACTGAGTGATTGCTAAGCAACAGTTTATAAGTCAAGGACTACTTGTATCTAAACCAAGCACACTCACAATAAAGAAGTCAAGCTTTTTGTTAGCAGATTTGCAAACTGGAAAATGGATCTTGATGATTAATTTATGCCATGAGCCCTAATATGTTTGGGTACGCAAACTGATGTGAATCTGGTCCATCCTTAGAATTGGAGCAGAGATTGCAATTGGATTGCTTATGGGACTGCAGTTTTTCTGTTTGTTTTTTTTGGTTGCACACTAATGTACACATACACAATGTTATCTGACTTGTAGATCCAGCTCTGAAGATCTGAAATGCTCCTTGTGCATTGTTGGTATCCAAGCACTGGCAGAGATGGATCGATGGAGAGAGGTCCTCCCATGGATTCTTCAGTACTACCCCAAACCTGAATGTTGGCCTCCCAAAATTCTGGAGCTCTGGTGAGTTCCCTTTTTCTGTGTCTGAATGGCAAACCAGCTACTGCTCCTCCACCCCAAGCAGGAATAATAGATTGTGTAAAGAGCTTCCACCTAAAATAAGTTAAATATCAAGAACATTTGTAATTGAATCTTACTCTAGAATTATGGGTACTTCCAGGCATGTTGCTCCTGTTGTTCTAGTGCAGGGGTAGGCAACCTTGGCTCTTTTACGACTGGCTCAGGAATTCTGGGAGTTGAAGTCCACGAGTCATAAAAGAGCCAAGGTTGCCTACCCCGGTAAATCTAGTGTAATACCAGGCAACTATTCTGTCAAGTTTTTAGATGAATGTTGCTTAAATCAGTGTCAGTCTAAACTAGAATTTTTTCTGCTCTACTAAGACATTTCTAATCTTCAGTGGGGATGTAATTCCATTTAAAAAAACAAAAACAAAACTCAAATCATTGTGGTCCTAGATGTTAACTCTCCAAAGTGAAAGCAAGTACTTAAATTGTTTTAGCAGGTGAAGTAAAATTGTACAGCCTTAGTACAGCAGGTGAAGTAAAATTGTACAGTCTTGTAGTTGCATTCTTGCCTAAATACACTGGGGGGGGCTTTTTGATTATTTTTTTTAAGAATAGACGCTTTTTGCAAGAATTTCAGTAGCTAGTAGGTGATATACAGTTTTCTAAAACTGATCAGCAGATTAAAGATCAAACATCTTATATTTGATCCTTCTTTGGCTGAAGCCATTCAATTATGATAGCAGTGTTTATACTAACAAATTCAGGAAGATTCCTTAGACAAGATCATATTAATCCAGTATTCTTTGTTCCAAATAACAGTTTTCCAGAGTTTCTGGCAGACAATTTTACTGTCTTCTGCTCTCTTATCCTTTTCAATGACAGTTGTCAATAGTTAAACATGGAAGTTACTATAAAGCAGGTATTCTTCCAATGAGCTATTGATTGATTAGGCCCTATCAACTTGGATTTTTTTCCCCCAGGACTAATGAACTATACAGTTTCTCACCAAAAGGAAAATGTCTGGCTTTGAAAAAATACTTTGTGTGACCAGTTATTTTGACTGTTTGGATAAATTGTCTTTTATTCAACATCTGGGTGACAGGAGAGGAAGAAAACGGCAAACTTCCAGCTGAAAATTTAAGACGTCCTTGTCAAACGAGTCTTTAAATGATGATAGTGTTTGAATTAAATATTCTCTGCCGTCCTTAGACCCATTAAGATACCGGTAATTAGTGTGTCTCTGTTTTATCATCTCCTTCATCTCTAGTCATCTTTGTCTTTTCTCAAACCAGCTCAGGATAGTTTATACCAGGCTAGCTCATTTTCATGGTCATAATGAGCCTGTGAGGCGGGTTAAGCTGAAAAGATAGGATTTGCTCATGCCCAACCAGTGCAGTCCATGATCCAGACAAATTGATGAAACCTAACCTCTCTCTCGTGCACTCAAGTCTATTATATTAGAGTGGGTACCCTCACTCCAGTCAGGCAGGTTGAGGAAGAAAAGACAATAAGATGGAGCTTTGGCAGTAAGAGGTGGGAAACTTCAGATGAGTCAATTCTCGTCTAGAGGTTGTAGGACACCCTACCCCTCTTTCTCTTGTGAATTGAACAATCGAACACGATTTAATAGAACCGATATTGTGTCAAGTACCGTCCTTTTCAAAAGGGTAGAAATACAACGATGTATCCTACTCAACTTAGGAAATTGAGATGACAACCAAAATGAACAATTGATACGGAAAATTTTTATATATAGTAGATAGATGTCAGGCCAAATGGGTGGGTAAACAGAGTTGTAGAAGTTTGTAAGCTGGGTTTCACAAAGGGGGAAACTATTATTCTTGAAATGTATCAGTATTCAACTAGGGGGAATAATTTATGAATATGTTTTCTTTTTATGCACATTTATTTTCCTTTTTTGAGGGGGGGTCTTGATTAGTTTTGCTTTGCTTTTGTATTTTGTTTTCTTCTTTGGAGTTTGTATTTTAACCTTCTGAATAAAACTAAAATGTATTGAAAAGTTGGGGGCCCAAGGATCACATCTGGGATGTTGAAAAGAACTTTGGATACTCAGAAAATAACCCATCACACGAGTAAAAAATACTTTTTAGAGGTTTTTTTAAATCGGTAACAGGTGAAGGTAGTACAACAATAATAATCCCATCTGTCTAGCTAGAGGTGGGGAATGATGGCCCCTTTATGACTTGTTGACTTCAGTTCCAAGAATTCCTGAGCCAGCATGACTGGCTCAGGAATTCTGGGTGTTGAAGTCCACAAGTCATAAAAGGGCCATCATTCCCCATACCTGATCTAGATCATAATTATAATAATGAACTAAAAGCAGGCTTGCACAGCTTGTAGAGGGGAAGAAGCCACACTGATAAATGAAAAATTAAGGCAAATGAATAGGGTTGCCAGGTGTCCACTATTTGAGTGGACAGTCCACTTTTTTCACATTATGTTCACTATTTTTTTTCACAAAATAGTGGACATTTTTTTTATTCAAAAGCTTTATGATGAAATGGTACGTAATCTAAAGCTGTACAATCTACTTTTTTTACTACTTAAACCCCCCCCCCCCCGCTTGTCCGCTATTTTTTGGAAGCAGACCTGGCAACCCTACAAATGAAGGACTACCTGGCATGCTGGAAGTGGCAGGAATAGCGAGGCATTGGAGGCACGGTGCCTTTTGAGCAGTGGTGAATAATATATATATATATATATATATATATATATATATATATATAACTAATATGCACCTGGTTCAGTTCTTTAATGTAAGTATTAAGCATATGTCACAGAAACCTATTAATCTTTTCATTTCTACCATAGAAAGGCACCTCAAAAGTCAACAATGAAGACATCTTTTGAATCCCCCTGTTGACATTTGGACAGTTGTTTTCTTTCTACCTTCTGCCAACTTCACCTTTGTAGACCAGACCAGAAAACCTTCTGTTTTCCACAGGAAGACTAGAGTCTTCAACTCTCCATAGGAAGACTAGAACCACACTTGATTGAGTTTTGTCATAATACCAGAATCTTACACGTCTGATTGTGCTATCACTCCCCAGTGATAGCAAGGAGACTTTTATAACTCAGTGAATCAGGGAGACCTTTACCTGAGCTAGTTCTAAATAATATTTTGTTTCCCGAGACTTAAATAATATTTTGGGCCCCTTTGCCTAGGTAACGAGTCTTGCAAAATTTTGTCAAAAGTTATCTCCCATAAATACTACATCTATATAGAATAATTATTTTAGCTGAACCCTATTCCCCTCTAGCTTCTTTGGATGAATACAACCATCTCACTAGCTCTTTTTTTCTAATAGGTGCATGGCCAAACTAAGCTTTTTCATTAATTTCAATCTTCTGAGAATTCTCATAAAACCCTAAGAATTGCTGGAAATATAGATTCGGCTGGGGGCACACCCTTCACTTTGCTAACTTCCCCATTTCTTTATTATTATTATTTAAATAAAAGCTAGGAGGTCTAATTACTGCAATCTGTTGCATCCATTAGGGCCCATGGATGTTACATCTTACTGGTACTTTGTATGTGGCACTTTTGAATGCCTAAGACGGGTCCAATTGAAATATGAATGTGTTAAATATGACCTAGAGTGTTATTTATATGTTCTCTTTCAGCATCCTTCTCCATAGCAAAGTGGAAGAACCTCATGTGGTATTAGAGGTTGGTGGGGACTGGTTATACTGCCCATCCAATCAGAACTTGTCAAGTTATGGCCTGTTGGCTCAGCTTTATCTCTTTCATGTGCTCTTGCCACTCGGACACTTTTCAGCAGCAGAGGGGCTGATCCAAGATTGCAAAGCTTTGAGCCAAGAGCAGCAAGAAGACATGCACAAAATCCTTCAAGAGAAGAAGGATCAGTGGCTACAGAAAGAAGAAGCATCTCCAATTCCTGAGGAGCACCCAGAGATATCATGGAAGCTGCATTTGGGTAGGATTCTTGTAGCTGGAACTCTGGGTGTCTTGTAAAATCATTTGCAGCTATGCCTGCAATGAGCATTGAACTTCTGATAAAGCAGTGGTACCAGCTTGGTCAAAGCATCACCATTCAGTGCTAAAATTTGGCTGCTCCGTTCTGGTAGTCCTATTTCCTTAGGTACATACAATAGAATACAGAACACAGAATCATATTTCTGGAAGGGACCTCAGCAGTCTTCTAGTCCAACCCCCTGCTCAAGACAGGAGATTTATACACCTGAATGATTGATTGCACGAGCAGAGTTCTCTTGATAAACATGTTGAACAGGTCCAAGGAGAGAAAAGATTCACAACCTTCTTTGTCCCTTTGCATCACAGATTGGCTCTTTGTATTTCACAACAAGATCTACACGATTAGTATTATTATCCAAATTAACTATACGGTAAGGTAAGGGTCGTTGTAAGGGGAACTCCGTCTACCTTTGATGTTGTTAAAGTCAGCCTTCGTTTTTGTCCAGATCTAAGGTAAATCCCCTCTTGGAATCGAATCTCCGTATATCAACCGAGTACTTTTTAACATACGACTTAGGAAATGTTAAAAAGTTAAAGGAAAAAGAGTGGAATCATAGAGTATCGCTGTCACTAAGACGAGCTGCTACTAAGCTAGGTGAACAGATCATCTAACAGTTATTAATAATCTTGAAAAATACAGTGAGACATAAAGTGACCAGTCATTTTAAAGTGTAGCATGTTATCGGAACTCCAAACAAATTTGCTGCAATTTATATTTTACAGGGCTAGTATAAATAAGGAGCAATAAAGTCCTATCACAGCAGATTAATTAATGGAATAGACAGCTTACGTCTTATTTCAGAATAAGGAAACCAGCTTCTTAATTTGATTAACTGATTATTTGTGACTGGCAAACTCATCAAGAAATGTTTGACACACTTGGAAGAAATTAACTGTGTGTGCCTGTTAAAGCAGGATTATGCAATTGTTTTAAAACAGCAAGATAAATTTAGATCCAATCTTATTTTATTATTTATTTATTTTAGAAATAATTGATTAAAGCAAATGTAGGTCGTATAATTAACACACTAAATAACAGTCTATGGAGATTCTCAATCATCCAGGTCATGGCTGTCTCCAAGGTGCTTTTCAAAAGACAACTGGACTTTCTTAGTTTCTTGAAAACATTTCGCATCTCATGCAAGAAGCTTCTTCAGTTCTGAACTGTTCAGAACTATTAAACCATAGAAGCTTCTTGGATGAGAAGCAAAATGTTTTCAAGGAAAAAAAACTAAGAAAGTCCAGTTGCCTTTTGAAAAGCACTTTGGGGACACCAAATAACAATTAATTATTTTTTAAATATCTCAATGAAAACTACAAAAAATATAAAGTCGTACCTCTTTTAAAAAAATGAAACGAGAAAGCTCACTTTTTGGTGTTCTTGGTTCTGGTCATTCTCCCTTGTGAAGTTTCTTTCCCTTGTACTGCAGGTTCAGCGTCTCAAAGGATATTGAACATCTTGGTCCAGCTGAGAAGAATGCTGGAGTCTTTGGCAAGCCAGTTCAGATCCCTCCCCTTCAAAAAGACACTTCTGGTGGCCTTCCTGCTGTGTCTCATTGTAGTGAGACTTGACCCAGGTAGGGGACGGGGGCGGGAGCAGGAGGGAAACATCTGGAGAAATAGTTTCTTATCTGAAGACAACTAGGAACATGGGGGCAGGAAGTGGAGAAAATGGATAATGGGAATAATATGAGACATAGAATCCTTGGCATGATGTGTGGACCCAAAGAGTGTCTGGGAAAGGAAATTTTGATTTGGAAAGCTCCCACTCTGATGGAAACTATTGAAAAACCATCTGATCTCCCAGATGTTGGAGTTGATTGAGGATGGAACCCGTTGGATTTCTTTTCCTTCCTTCCTTCCTTCCTTCCTTCCTTCCTTCCTTCCTTCCTTCCTTCCTTCCTTGTTCTCTCTCTCTCTCTCTCTCTCTCTCTTTCTTTCTTTCTTTTTCCTTCCTTCCTTCCTTCCTTCCTTCCTTCCTTCCTTCCTTCCTTCCTTCCTTCCTTCCTTCCTTCCTTTTTGCATATACATCTGTCTCTAGGCTGCTTATGAATTCCTCTCTTTTTTATGGTATTTTTCTTGCTTTTTAAAATTCTAAGCCAGAGTTCCCCAACCTTTTGGGCGCCAGGGATCGGTTCCGTGGAGAGAGGCTTTTCCGTGGACCGGAAGGTGTGTGGTTTTGTGTGCTGCCCGCATCTCGCGGATGGGACTTTTCTTGTTTGTGCAGCCCAGTTGCTAGCATGCCCCGGCCCGGTATTGGTCCACGGACTTGGGGTTGGGGACCCCTGCTCTAAGCTGTTTAGAGTCATTAGGTAGACTCTAGCTAGTTTAAATAAAATAAATCATTGCCTTACCTTCTGGTCTTGGGGTGCTTGTTTGGAAAATACTGCTGCCTCCACCTGTTTTTAGACAGATGATTATACAGGTAGTCCTAAACTTACAACAGTTCATTTAGTGACCATTTGGTTACCAAAGTTACAATGTCACTGAAAAAAGTGACTTGTATCACTTGCAGCATCCCATTGTTACTTGATTAAAATTCAGATGCTTGACAACTGACTCATATTTATGACAGTTACAGTTTCCTGGGGTCATGCAATCACCTTTTGCCAATTTCTGACAAGCAAACTCAATGGGGAAGCCAGATTCACTTAACAACTGCAGTGATTCACTTTACAATGGTGGCAAAAAGGTCATAAAATGGGACAAAAATCACTTAACCATTTTACTTGGCAATAGAAATTTTGGGCTCAGTTGTGGTCATAAGTCGAGGACTACCTGTACTTAGCATCCTCTGTGAGATAGAGATCCTATATAACCCATGCACCTCACTGTGTGTAAAAGAAAAATGAGTTGATAAAAAAGAAAATCCTATAGTATCACTTCCTGAAACAGTCATTCAAAGTATGTGGGTATCAGTTATAGCTCTTAGGAGATAGATCTATCTCATAAGAGATAAATTGGATATGATTGTTATCACAATTACTGAGCTGACCCAAATTACCAATATAGTAGAGTAGTTGGCAAATTGGTTACAGTGAAAAATCCATTGCTATATTCCAAGTAGCTTTTAATGAGGAGAATACTAGCTTTTTGGAAGGTGCCTGTTGATTAAGAATTTCATAACAATACACATAGATAATAAATGTCAGATAAAAAAGTAGACACACATTAAAATAATTAATTTTATATTTCTAGTTAAATATGTCACCTCTTCCTTAGGATGACTTGATGTCGGATGCTGAAGTTTCCTCCTTGTTTTCTTGCATTTTTCCCCCTATTTATTTTGTTGATGATTTTCTTATATCACAGGCTTTGGAGAGCAATGTTGCATCTTTCCTTTTTTCCGACCTCTAAGTTGTTCTCAGTTATCCACTTTCTTCCAGAGAAATGCAGCCAGTTTCAGAAGACTAAAGGCTTCTTCTAAATAGTAGGAAAGGGTGGGGCGTCAAAGTCCATGTCACTCAGAGTGAGCATTGATTGATTGATTGATTGATTGATTGATTGATTGATTGATTGAAAACTGAAACGATGCCTATCTGTGACTGGTCAGCAATCAAGTCAAGCTTGAAGGCTGCTTGGCAAAACATTAATGTCACAGAGGGATCCCAATTTGGTTGGAGGTGTATTGTAGCCAGATGGAAATTAGCATGTAGCATGTAGCATTAATTTTATTTTTGTTTTTCTCTTCTCTTTCCTTCCTAGCATCTCCTACTTCTCTACCCTTCCTCTACAAGCTGACCCAACTTTTCCATCAAGCCCATTTGTCTTTATTTCCTCCAAGCAGAAGACCTCCTGTTCAAGACTAAGCTAGCTTTGTTGTTGTTATCTCTGGATACCGCGAAACGCTCCCAAGCCAACACTGCAGGTTTGGGGACAATGCTGAGCATAAAGCTACAGGAATTTCCTCAAAGACCAAAAATGTCTTCTGAAGTGCATGTGGCTGGTTGAAATGCAGGAGTCCACGTGAAGTGGTGTCTCTTGTATTGAAATGTGCTGTTGTGCTCATTCCTGTTTAGAAGCATGTTCTGTTTAAGTGAGTGACGCTTGCTTCCAAGTAAACATTGAGATCAAGGTGTGACAGACTATTTCAGGTGTTTTTTTTAAAATTTTCACTTTGTCAAGGAGACATTAAACATTTTTCTATCTGGGACAGACTGTGCCTGCATCGCCTCGTATACATTTGTCATACAGAACGTCTTCCTCCATTAATCAACTTTCTGTACTTGACTGTGAGGCCCGCAAACCAAGAAAGACACATGGTGATTCTTCCAAGTAGATTTTTTTTATTGTTCCATACCTGTAGACAGAATCTTGCCAGACTGAAGCTCTCTACTATATACTCCAGCATATTCTCTGAGAACTATTAGGGAGGCGGTTTCTTCCACCTTCTTTCTCTTACACAAACTATCTGAATTGAGCTGCCTCTTATTCCTCTGGAATACACTCCTCTTTCGTGGCAATCCAGTCCACAATGTTCCATCACACTGGTTGCCTCCAGATGGGATGGACACGTCATATCTGGAGAGCAAATGGTTGGTGCAGACTACATTTAAAAATCATGAGTGTTTTTGCTCAAAGAAAAGGAAGTGATTCCAGAGAAAGCAGAGAAGCCATATCAGGTTAAGTGGTTTTTTCTTTAACTTTTATGGCTGAGCTGCCAGTGCTGCAAGCAAGATATGAAATGATTAATCATCTTAATCCCAACCTTCCTTTCATCCCTTTTACCCATCAGAACCTCTCTAGACCTTCTTGGGGGGGGGGGGGTAGACACTGCTTTTTCTGACTTGGTAGTGAAGCCCAGAATAGCCTTATCAGGAAGATGGGTAGCATATAAATATAGCATTTTTTTAAAGTCTTTGCTAAAGAGCGATAGCAGATTCTTGTGATCTTCTGTGCAGGTCTTCAAGGAAGAGCTGTAATGCTTTTAGCAACTTTTGTCTGCTCATTATTTTGTAGGGGTTTGGTTGGATAAACATAAATCATTTTCAGGGGTGGAAGAAATTTGCAAATGATATTACATGATGTTTAGACCAGTTGTTATCCCCGTTTAATGTCTATTTAAGATTTTCAAAAGTGTTTTGGTTTTATTTGTTTGGCATCTTTTGTCATCTCTACCAAAGAAAAATTAGACAAAGAAGAATGGAGTACTACCAAGGCAAGATACCCACTTATAATGTTTTTTTTTTTGCCTTCAAATCAGTCTTGATTCTTGACAGCTACATGAACAAATGCCAGGGGTTTTCCAGGCAATATTTTCAGAAGCACTTTGACCTTGTCTCCTGATTCCTAGGGCAGGGAGGGTGTGACTGGCTCAAGGTCAACCAACTGGCTTCCATGTGTAAGGCAGAATTAGAGCTCAACATTCTCTGCTCTTAGTCCAGTGCCTTAACCTCTATGCAATTGCAATAGATAAACTGCATTATATTTTGACCACCACGCCCTCCCTTGTAGGCAGCACATACTCTATAGTTTACAAGCTAAAGATAATACTAGGTGGAACTCCGGGGATGAAATGCTGACCAAACAATGTTAGCTAAAGTGGAGCTTACAAAACAACAAAAATAAACGCTGAAAAACCTGCAAAATTGAAAAGGTCTGAAGTCTTTAGTGGGCAGTGGAATTCCAGAGAGACATATCCTAGCTAGCTGAAATGTTTGGAAATAAATTTTCATACTTACAAGTACATTTTATTCAAAAGGTTATGCACTATTAAAAAGAGATTAGCTAACACAGCTTGACACAGAATGATGAGTAACTGTGTTGATGTGTGCTTTAAATTAGTCCTATTTTTTTTGCCATCACAACTCTTAATGTACACACCTCCCTTAAAAAAACAAATACCAAAATGAACACATATGAACAATTAAAACACTACAATGAGATTTTGGGAAAGATGCATTTATCTATACACTACAAAAATTGTGTCTGTAACTTTTAGTTGGACAAAATGGTGTAATATAGAGCAACAGTTTTCGAATCAACATATTTCAAATGGACTAACACATCCAAAATCCAGGACCTATGACTGCTGTGGGATTGAAATTTGGCAGACTTGTGACCACTTCAGTGCTTCTGCACTGCCTCACCATCATGCAGCCATGGTCAGTTATGTGATTGTCATTTTCAATGCCTCCCTGCCAGCTTCCTACAAGGAAAGTCAGTGGGGAAGCCAACAGGAAGTCAGGAGTTACTCCCTCTTTCATTGCTTTTTTGCCTGCCTGTGGTCATTCTGTTTCTCTGTTTAAAAAGGAAATATCTCTGAAATGACCAAACAAGTCACAGGTTGTCTAGTTATAACTAAAAGGTTCTTCACACTTCCTCCGCACACCTCACAATTTGGAAAACTGCTGTCAAGCTCAAGGGAAATCAGAAGATCCAGACAGTTCAAATGGGCATAAAGGCTTATTGCAAGCTTATAGTAAGCTTTCTACAAGAATCTGAATTACTAACAGCCAAAGCAAATTGGCAGTAGATGAGAGTCAAAGGAATTCAAGGTGGGCAGGACTTAGAACTCTTGTGAGTGCGAAGGGACTCATGACTGATGATGCTTTTGACCCCTCCCTTGGGCTCAACCTGGTCATCTACAATTGTGCTTTAACTCCTCTATGGCGACTCTATTCTGTTTCATTAGAATTCTGTCACAGCAGACAAACTTCAAAAGAAGACTGCTTCGGTGCTGTCTGATCAGTGATTCTTAAAGCTTTACAAGCTTTAGTAATTGATTGAGCAATATTTCTCAGAAGTAGTTTGCCGTTACTTTGTTCTTCTAGGGCTGAGAGTGTGTCTGGCCCCAGGTCATCCAGCTGCCTTTGTGCCTCAGGTGGGACCACAACTGCCGATTTCTTGGTGGCTAGTTTGGTGTTTTCATCACTATAACTCTTATACATTCTGCTTCGAAACAACACAGTCGGGCAATGACATTTGAACAACGTGGACTGTGTGTTCTGGAAAGTGAGTCCCAGGCATTCGCATTTTGTTTCTGAAGCATAGGCCTGAAAAACTGCCTTGTAGTCCTGTCCTAAAAAACCCACCATAATTCATATTGCTGAAAGCTGTACCGTTTTGTAAAATTGACACAGGTACAGTCTTCTACATCTGAATGAGGCAGGGTGTTGGACTCCAAATTGGGTCCAATAATGGATTGAAAAGAAAGTTTGGAGTTTGTCTTCCGCTATCTGCTTGACTACCTTGCCAGCGAACTAATCAATTTTATTTGCCTCCCATCTGACTATCCAAAATTATGCATCTGAAACTGGTCTATTCAGAATAGATTTCAAAGAGGGCTCTGTTTAACAGTGAGTAGTTCAGTTCAGATAGTCCTTCACCTTTATTTACACATCTACTAGTCAGATTAGCCCACGGTCTCCTAGCAACTGTAATCAGGAAGGTCAAATCTCAAGAGGCATTCAAACCTTCTAAGCTTTCCCCCCACTTCTTCAGATTAAA
Source organism: Protobothrops mucrosquamatus (assembly GCF_001527695.2). Classification (NCBI taxonomy): domain Eukaryota; kingdom Metazoa; phylum Chordata; class Lepidosauria; order Squamata; family Viperidae; genus Protobothrops; species Protobothrops mucrosquamatus. The sequence goes on from NW_015388044.1 coordinate 70,016, forward strand.
CATCTACGATGAAACAACTATGAACATAAACAAGCAACATCCTGCTCTAGAATTCGTTTTGGGATCTAAAACTAGGTTCATTCATCATAATACGTCATGGTTTGTTTAACAGCACACTGAGCTCAAATCAAACAAATCGTGGTACAGCACATACTGTATATAGATGTATTTTGTTGTGGGCAGGGATGTCCCCATTCCCACATGACATCCCAGCTCATGTTATGGCACAGACCAGAGAATGCCTTACCAAATAGTTCACCTCGGAGAATAATAAATTAGCTTTTAAAGCTAGTTCAGATGGAATTATGATTGAATGTTCCGCAGTGACTTCTTAATTCAAATTGCCTGAGCAAAGCAATGGTAAAACTCATTAATTTTCCTATTTGGCTGATTCTCTGATTGATGTGCCTATCAAAGAAGAGCTACCCCATTTGGATACGGTCACTGGTGGATCCCAGAGCTCAGGGTCTTTGTCCTAGAATGCATTGTGGATGAAAATTAAATCAATGTTCAGTGATAGTGAGAAAGATCTTAAATGTTCTGTTCAAATAAGCAAACCCACCAGAAATGGCCTTTTTTTTTTAACCATGGGATTCTCAGTATGTTTTTATTGGGAATCCATGTTATGTAGAGAGAGGATGGAATTGTTTTTGCATTTTTGTCTAGGTGTATCAGTGCTTGGGTGGTTTCATAAAACAAATAGAAAGGGAGAAGATACAATTACACTGCATACAGTACAAATGAATCCTACGAAGCCCATCTCCAAAGGCTGGGTGACTGTCCATTGATGTCAATGGGCAGGAAGACAGGAGAGCAGGGGAGGTTGCCTGGGGTGATTGTGACCTCCTCCTGCACTATGATGCTCAAGGACATTTCCTGGAGGTACCATGCATGGACTGAGCTCCTTGTTGCCAAGCTGCTTAGAAGCAAGACAGCAGTGGGAGCATCAACATCCATAGCTGCTGTGCTGATCTGGAAGGGACGTGAGCACCACTGAATGCACCATGGTAAGCATGAAAGTGCCCAAGTGCCCAGGAACTGGGTCAGGAAAAAAGAAGCTTTCTTCCATTTGCTTTTTACCCTTGTCTGTGCCTAAAGAGATGGAATAGATAGGCTGTTAGAGTACCTGACCAGGTGAAGAATGGAATACAGAGAGGTTCCTAGAGAACTAGAATGCTCATTGGATAAACACTTCCACAACTGGATTGCATTGCCCTTGTTCCCAGCTTCAGAGACACTGATCCAGCATGTTAGGTAGGGATGATGGGCGACCAAGATATCTGGGAGGATGCTAAGTTGGACATGATGGGGCTAAAGAATTCACTTATTTTGGTTGACATTTACCCTCTGCTTGACATGGAGGTATACAAAAGAAAAGAAGGTGGCCAGACAGCAGGTTTACATAACCAAAATAAGGATTGTTCAACACAAGGAACAATTTCTGAACATTTTTAATCAGGGCTCAGATTTAGCTATGTCCAAACAGCAGATGTTCTACACTGACAACATAATTCTTGTTATTGTGTGGTGGCACAAGACTCGTGACTTGGTGTTGATTTTACTGGAAGCCTATCAGTGCATTAGTTGTCACAAACTCAAGCATAAACCCTGATTTCCAAATCCCAGGGACTGAATTTTACTGAAAATCCAAAAAGCAAAACACCTTCCCCATTGCATGCATTATAGTTTAACATGATGTTTGATTTCAACCAATTATGGCTTATTTAACTAAGAGAATGGCATTGAGCAAACCAAAGATAAATATGATGTGTAAATCCACTTATTTATATTTTCAGGTCCCAACACAATATGATCATTTCCAGCAGTCATATCATATGCATTCACTTGTAAATTTGTTCAGATTCTGTAGCTGAATTTGGACATTAAATCCTCAACTAGCTATGTGTACAACTTAAGGGCACAAAAGAATGTGTCATGTGTCATCTAATGCTATACTTTTTGTGTTATGCAGCGTGAATGCATCTCTGTTCACGTTGGCCAGGCTGGAGTTCAGATTGGCAATGCATGCTGGGAACTCTTCTGCCTGGAGCATGGGATCCAGCCAGATGGCACCTTTGCTGAGAATAACAAATTCAATAATGATGACTCCTTTGCTACGTTCTTCAGAGAGACAGGCACCGGAAAGCACGTGCCAAGGGCTGTCATGGTGGACTTGGAGCAAACGGTAGTTGGTGAGTCAATCATTAAGGAACATGCCTTGCATCAAATTCCATGACTTTCTGTGGGCCAATATTATTGGGTTCCCCCCCCTCTTGTGCTTCAATGATATGGCTTAGTTTGATTTAGGAAATGGGATTATGTGTAATGTTAAGACATAGCATGGTTTGTTTGTATGGAGCTCATTGTATTGCATAATCCCAGCCATTGTTGGTAAATTATGGTTTTAGGCTAAGTGATGTGGGAACCCAACCAATTGGGGCTTCTTCAAGTTAAATTATTGGGATATTGTCTTAGTGCAATGTGTGAACCCTGTCAAAGAATCAAGTACAACATGTAGAGTTACTTCTGAGTTGTTCATTTATTGCTTTACACCTAGAATCTTGCCAGACTAAAGCAATTATCTGTAGTAACTATAGATATACTCCGTGAATTGCTTTCTCTCTTCCTGCCTACCAGGCTTTCCAAGCTCCGCTCTCTCTTTGCCTTCTGGGAAAGAGCCCTTCCTTCCTGCAACCTCTGATTACACTCCACCACATCCCAGTTCTTATCAATAGAAATACTAACTTACAGTCCAGCTCCAGTATATGGTCTTGTTATCATCTTTAAAGCCCTAAATCCATAGGATGTAAAGGCACAGAACTACCACATCTTTCATGTTTCAGAAAGCCCTCAATTTATGATCACAATGAAGCCTGCAATTTTCATTGTAAGCCATGAAAATCAAAAGTCAAGGCACCCACAAATTGCCAAGATGGTGGGCAGCACCCTAACCTAAAAGGGACAGGGCTTACATCTCAAAATTCTGCCTGCCATCTTGATAATGTTGACCCTACTTGTGGATGGTGCTGGCGGTATTTGTGCTCTCACAAGGTTTGCAGCAATTCTTCCAAATAATTTTTGAAGCACACATAGTACTATTGTTCGGTTCTGGTAGTCAATATATATTTAACCTTAGTGTACATTGTTAAAAATATGTTATATTTTTGTATGTTGGACCTTGAGAATCTCATAGAAAATTCTCCTCTCGTTCTTATGCTCACAACCAAAAGACTGCTGTATTGTATTCATCCACAGCTTACAGTCCTTGGGAAGTTAGTATTGCTGTTTATGTTGAAATACATTTCTGGCTCCTAGATATGAATTTTCCAAATGTATGCCTCCGATCTTCCAAGTCATTTTTTTTGGGGACACCAAGTTAAAAAAAAAATCTATCTCTTAAAATTTGCAGATGAAGTGCGGGCTGGCACCTACCGCCAGCTTTTCCATCCAGAACAGCTGATCACTGGCAAAGAAGATGCGGCTAATAACTATGCCCGTGGTCACTATACCATTGGCAAAGATAGGATTGAGTTGGCACTGGATCGCATTCGAAAACTGGTAAGGGGGAAAGAATTGGAAAATGACTCAAGGAAAGTGTTTGATTTCCTTAGAAGACAGTCATCAGAAACCAGTGGCATTTCTGTTAGGGCAGGGGTCGTCAAACTTGGCCCTTTTATGACTTGTGGACTTCAACTCCCAGAATTGGCTGAGGAATTCTGGGAGTTGAAGTCCACAAGTCATAAAAGGGCCAAGTTTGAAGACCCGTGTGTTAGGGTAACCAGATATGGCTGCAAAAATCCAGACAGCCATAATGGCAACAAAGAGGTCCCTTTTTTGCCTTTTTTGTGCTCTTCAGAGATTGTCCAAAATTTCATAGCCCTGTCCAGATATGGTAACCTATACAAGATTTGCTGACTTACACATATTTGATTCCACTCTACCTCAAAGGATGGATGAAGTCTCTTTCCACCTAGCAACATTTGCTAGATTGCCTGGTTTTCATCTCAGTCCTAGTAAACAGAATGCAGCTGAATTAAAGTGAGATTGTCAGACCTCTAGTTTGAAAAAGAGGACAGCTTCTCATTGTCATATCTGGCAAGCGAATAGCAACATACCTCCAGGATTTCCACTGACGTAGACTTATTAAAATTAGTCAATATATAGTACACATCCAGTTCTTCCAGAGCACTGCTTTAGAATTCATTTGGGGAATCCAACAATGTAAAAAAAAATATGGATGGAGAAAATAAGTATCTAAATTGTGACGTTCTTTTTAGGCTGACACCTGCTCAGGGCTGCAGGGATTCCTGATTTTCCACAGTTTTGGAGGAGGCACGGGCTCAGGTTTCACCTCTTTATTGATGGAACACTTGTCCATGGATTACGGCAAAAAGTCCAAACTGGAGTTTGCTATCTATCCAGCCCCTCAAGTGTCCACAGCAGTGGTGGAGCCCTACAATTCTATTCTGACCACCCACACCACCTTGGAACACTCCGACTGTGCCTTCATGGTGGACAATGAGGCCATCTATGACATCTGCCGTCGTAATCTAGACATTGAGCGGCCCACGTACACCAACCTGAACCGTCTCATCAGCCAGATTGTCTCCTCCATCACTGCCTCCCTGCGCTTCGATGGGGCCCTCAATGTGGACCTGACTGAATTCCAGACCAACCTGGTGCCCTACCCTCGCATCCACTTCCCCTTGGTGACCTACGCGCCCATCATATCCTCTGAGAAGGCCTACCACGAGCAGCTCTCCGTGGCCGAGATCACCAGCTCCTGTTTTGAGACCAACAATCAGATGGTCAAATGTGACCCCCGTCATGGCAAGTACATGGCTTGCTGCATGCTCTACCGTGGAGATGTGGTGCCCAAAGATGTCAATGTCGCAATCGCTGCTATCAAGACCAAGAGAACAATCCAGTTTGTGGACTGGTGTCCAACTGGCTTCAAGGTGAGGAGCAATAAATAAAAGCTGCCAGGATTTCTTAGTTCCTAACTACTATAGATAGCAGTAGCAATAGAACGAAGAGTAGATAAGCACTAAGAACTAATGGCTCTAATTGACGGGCCAGAGCGTTTATTCATTTATTAAATTTATGTGCTGCCCATTTCACCATCAAGAGTGACTCTTGGCAGCTATCAGACTCCTTATAGATCAGTGGTTCTCAACCTTTTTAATGCCGCGACCCCCAACCGGTCGTAAGTCGAGGACTAAACCGGTCGTACGTCGAGGACTAAACCGGTCGTAAGTCGAGGGCTAAACCGGTCGTAAGTCGAGGACTACCCAACCGGTCGTAAGTCGAGGACTTTCCCTGCCTGGGAGCGCCGCGCATGCGTGGTTCCGCCCCCTGCGCAGGCCGAGGCGTAGCTGGCAAGCGGCAGAGACGGAGCAGGCCGACCACCAGCTGGCCCAGCCCAAGGGAGGTAAGGCACCCGCCAGAAAAGGGAAAAAAAATGGCGGACAGCCTTGCTTGGCGACCCCCGTGAAATGGTCGATCGACCCCAAATGGGGTCGCGACCCATAGGTTGAGAACTGCTGTTATAGATGCTTCACATCTAAGATGAGACTGTTTTTCCATTCTTACCTCCCAGTGCAGCACACATATTTTTAACTCTAGAGATGTAGTGGATTCCAAAAGGAGATAGATAGGCATAGGTAATTTGGACCAATGACGAACTTCGATCTTATTTCAAAAATCAGCAATGCACCCCTTTTGCCTTTTCCTGCCCATGTTTCAAAGAGACTTTTTTTTTTTGCTTTTTTCTTCTTTCCCTTCCTACCAGGTTGGCATCAATTACCAGCCCCCTACTGTGACTCCTGGAGGAGATCTTGCCCAGGTAGAACGTGCTGTTTGCATGCTGAGCAACACCACCGCCATTGCCGAAGCCTGGGCACGGCTGAACCACAAATTTGACCTCATGTTTGCAAAGAGAGCATTTGTACATTGGTATGTTGGTGAAGGCATGGAAGAAGGAGAGTTTGTAGAAGCGCGAGAGGATTTGTCCGCACTGGAGAAAGATTATGAGGAAGTGGCAACTGATTCCTTTGATTCGGTGCTTGGCAGCGAGGAAATTTAACAGTTTGCTCCTCTCTTTGCACTAACTTGTCTCCGCTGTAATTTTCTTTAAAGAAGAAACATTTGTAGAGCCCTAAGAAGAAGATTTGTTATGTGGGTGGCATGATTCACGCCTACAAAGATTTACTGGTCAGGGGTTCATCTTATGTGATATCAACCAGATCTGGCCAAATAAGAACTAAGTGAAAATTAACTAAGAAACCTTCCTGTTATAACAAGCTAGAGCAGTGGCGAACCTATGGCACGTGTGCCACAGGTGGCACTCAGAGCCCTCTCTGTGGGCACGCGCGCTGTCGCCCCAGTCCTAGGCCTTTAGCTGGGTTTTATAAAACCTTTTCGCTTTAGGCCAGTGGTTCTCAACCTTTTTAATGCCGCGACCCCAACCGGTCGTAAGTCGAGGACTAAACTGGTCGTAAGTCGAGGACTAAACCGGTTGTAAGTCGAGGACTACCCAACTGGTCGTAAGTCGAGGACTTTCCCTGCCTGGGAGCGCCGCGCATGTGAGGTTCCGCCCCCTGCGCCGGCCGAGGCATAGCTGGCAAGCGGCAGAGACAGAGCAGGCCGACCACCAGCTGGCCCACCCCAAGGGAGGTAAGGCACCCGCCGGAAAAGGGGGAAAAAAATGGCAGACAAAAAAATGGCAGACAAAAAAAATGGCGGACAGCCTTGCTTGGCGACCCCCATGAAATGGTCGATCGACCCCAAATGGGGTCCCGACCCACAGGTTGAGAACCACTGCTTTAGGCCTCTGCCGCCGTGTGCAAAAAAAAGTTCAATCAATCAATCAATTTCTGACGGGAAAAAAAAGATCTCGCAAAGTTGGAATTGATTGAACGTTTTAGTCCCACCCAGTCTGCCGTTACCACCGCAGCCACGCTCAATGGGCCACGCCCACCCAACGGGCCACACCCACCCAATGGGCCATGCCCACCCGGCACCCGACGATACACAAGTGGGTTTTGGGTTGCAGTTTGGGCACTCGGTCTCTAAAAGGTTCGCCATCACTGAGCTAGAGCAAGTCAGAATATTTTTTAGAAGTGTTTAACCATGATTATTTGAACTGTGTTTTGAGTTAGTTAATATACAAGTAGTCCTCAAGTAATGACCATAATGGAGCCTGCCCATTAACTCATGATGGCTGTAAAGTGATTCAGTCACAACCTTTTTTCCCATGGTCATTAAGCAAACACCAAGATTAAGTGAACCAATGGTTTGTTAGGCATGGATTTGCTAAAAACATAAGTGAATATCAATTTTCAGCAAAACCTTCATTAAACATGGTCATCTGATCACAGGATGCTGCAAATGGCTGTAAATGAAGCCCAGTTGCCAAGCATTTGAAACGTGGTCATATGAATGTGGAGGGTCCTTGACCATTGGAACTTTGAATCTGGGTCATAAATACCCCTTAGGAAAGTCCATTGGAACTTCAAACAGTTGCTAAGTGACTGGTCATAAATAGAGGACTACCTGGGTAATGCTAAGTCATGATGGATGGGGTCCCATATCATCTGAGGCCTCAGGTAAACACGATTTAGTTCAATGCCTGATTCCAACTTGGGGCTCTTGAGGAAACTTTCTAGTCAGCTTCTGCACTGCACTGGGGAGCAAGGGCATCTGCTCTTGCTGACTACTAAGACCCAGCAACTGGATATGACTGATGGATCTTCTTGAGAAATAAAAATCCTTCCACAAAGTCCTAAATGAATGATAGCTATTCAGTCATAGAGCACATAACACAAAACCATTAACAATTTCATGAGGACTATTCAAAAGCAATTAAGACATCGAGCCTTAATTCCTGTGATTGATTAATATGGGGGTGGGGTGGAGGTGGGGCGAGCGATTCACAACACGCTAGATCAACATGCTGGCTGAGGAATTCTGGGAGTTGAAGTCGACACATTTTAAAGTTGTTAACGTTGAGAAATCCTGTACTAGATGTTGCTAAACTTCAACTCCCAGCAGCCCCAGTCCACAAATCTAACAATAAGAGGAAATAATATACTGCTATATCAAAAACCTACTCAGCTAATAGCTATTGCAAAGCAATGGAGTATTTCCTTCACATTGCCTTTAGCATAGTACATATAGCAAGACTTAGCCAAGAGAACATCTATTCACATTAGCCAAACATAAACAAATTTAGTTACGTAAAGACCTGTTCATAATAAAGGCTGTGGGTTAAGAGTTGGGCAAACCTGACTTTCCTGGTGTTGCTTAATTACACTTTTCACTTCCCTCCACATGACACACGGTAACTAATGTTGCTTGGAATTGTACAAGTAGTCCTCAATTTCTAACAGTTCATTTAGTGACCGTTCAACGTTACAACGGCACTGAAAAAAGTGACTTATGACCGTTTTCATGACCATTGCAGCTTCCCCATGGTCACTTGATCAAAATTCAGATGTTTGGCAACTGGTTCATATTTATGACAGTTGGAGTGTCCCAGGATCATGTGATCACCTTTTGCGACCTTCTGACAAGCAAAGTCAATGGGGAAGCCAGATCCATTTAACAACCATGTTACTAACTTAACAATTGCAGTGATTCACTTAACAACTGTGACAAGAAAGGTTATAACATAGGGAAAAACTCACTTAACAACTGTCTCCCCTAGCAACAGAAATTTTTGGCTCAGTTGTGGTTGTAAGTCGAGGACTACCTGTAGTTCAGAGGCACCATAAAGTCACAGATTTTCTCCACCTTGATGCACAGCCTTTAATGGATCTTACATAAGAAAGCCTCATGTTGGGCTGATCTTTACAGAGCAATGTTTCTCAACCTTGGCCACTTTTAACATGTGTGGACTTCAACTTCTAGAATTCTATATACCTTAAAATGACCAAAATTGAGAAACTCTGGTTCATCTGTCTAAACTCTTTTACTCACTACATCTTGGGAAATAGAAACAAATACTAGAAATGCATGCCCGTGTTAGTCGTGGAATGAATAGAGCAGCCTATGTGCAATTTCAAAATTTGTAAATAAATTGTGCCATTGTGAAGAGATACCGCAGCTGTTAAAATGAGAGCAAATGGGTTGGCTGGCTGGGGAATTCTGGGAGTTGAAGTCCACACATCTTAAGGTTGCCAGGCTGGAAAAAACTAAGCTACAGATACAATGCAAGAGACATACTGACTGGGTTTGTACATCAATTTCTATACCATGCGCTGTTTAAATATGATTTATTGAATAAACTACAATTGAATAGGTTTATGAGGAGCATTAAACAATTTTCAAACCATGAAGTTTAGAGTCAGATATATGCTCAGTTATTTTTGTTTAATGTGGGCATGTTGCACAAACCTAAGCAGACTTTCTCGTTTAGTAGAAGTCTGCCACACCCCTGGATCACCCTCATTGAAAATACTTCTGATTTGTTAGCATATGTGACCAGTTAATTAGGATAGCTTACTTTTCCAAAACATCCAACAGTCTTATAAAAGATTAGTAGATCTTACCAAACTCCTTATGACAACTCTGAATTCTACTCATGTTCTTCCAGATGATGGAAGATAATTATAATTGTAAACTACACTGTATACAAGTACAATTTCCAACAGCTTTCATAACTGGTCATGAACCTGATCTAAGCTCCAGATTGATGGTATTACTTGAATTTAACTAGTTATGCATTTCTTTTCAGAGGTGGTTGAATGTACGGATCTTACTTGTATGGCATGTGTAGTGAAACATCAATGGATCAACCCAAACACAGTATACAGAGAAGCATTAGGCTTAAAATCCTTACATCAGGCTGTTATACTTCACATTCCAAAGATAAGCTCACTTAAATGTTTTTCATAGAAAAAAATGTGATTCTTTGATTCAGAATAAAAAAAGGCTCTGCTAAATCTTGGAGTCAATTGGAAGTAGTTTTCAAGCCAGCCCCATAAGGCTGGAAAAAGCTGTAGTTGCTTTAACCATTTGGTTATCTGACTCAAACCAAAAGTAATTTCCTCTTCCAAGTAAATCTCTCACAGGATGTCTTGAGCAAGATTTTATTAGGAAGAAAGAAACAAGACTTCCAGCAACTGAGCTATTTCCCATCAACAACCAATATACCCCCAACATACATTTAAGCACATTTTTAGTGCCTTTCTATAAACCAGGGAATTGATGGGTCTTTCCATTAATAACAACAGAGCTTGCCAATGTTTGTTGGCATCTGATCAATCCTTATTAGTCTAGGTGCCAGCCATTGCATCAGCTCTAGTTTGTTAAAAAGAGGAATGAAGAAAATGACTTTGTTTAATTTTTCAATACCGTGCAAGATTTTATAATTCTTGATCATGCCTCTTCTTGGCTTCTCTACTAAACTAAAAAGTCCCTAGTCACTTCTTGAGTCCAGTAATCACTTTGGTTGTTCTTCTTCACTTTTTTCCGACTCCATTATTTTTCCACCTCTATTATTTTTCAAATGCAGCAACCAGGGTTATATCTAACCAGGACTGTATTTTTTCCCCATTATTTTTCAAATGCAGCAGCCAGGACTACATCTATTACAAATAGTCTTTGACTTACAACCGTTCCAAGTTACAATGGCATTAAGAAAAGTGACTTATGCCTAGTCTTCACACTTGTGACTGTTGCAGCATCCCCGTAGTCACACAATCAAAATGTGGACGCTTGACAACTGGCATGTATTTATCACAGTTGCACTGTCCCTGAGTCATGTGATCACAATTTGTAACCTTTCCAGCCGGTTTCCGACAAGCAAAGTCAATGGAGGAAGCCAGATTTGCCTAACAACCACATGATCCGCTTAATACCTGCAGTAATTTGCTTAACAACTGTAGCAAAAAAAGGTCGTAGAATGGGACAAAACTCACTTAACAACTACCTTGCTTAGCAATAATCATTTTGGGCTCAGTCGGGTTTGTAAGTCGAAGACTACCTGTCAGTATGCCACAGATTCCCATAAAAGCATTATAATGTTGATTCTTCTGTTTTCTGTCCTTTCCCCATTGACCTGGCATGAAATTTGCCTTTTCATAGCTGCTGCATTCAAGGTGAGACATTACACTTTTTTTAAAGAAAGAAATAAAACCCTGGAGAAGGTGAAAACAATAGTAAAAGAGAAAATCAGGGACATTAATTGTCCAAGTGACATCACCAGGGCCTTTCATTGCCATATGTTAGGCAGATGCAAATGCTCTACCGTGGGCTATCTATACAACCTAACCCTATGCAAATATAGCTGGGCCTTTTCCAGAACCCATTTTGATGACCTTTCCTCAGCTCTATTGGTGGAGAAATGTCATGGGACTCCTTATTTGCAGAGACTTTGCCCCTATGGACCCAGAGTGGTAGAATTCATGTCCTCATAATGGTGTCCTTCTTCTTATGCTGCCCCAAGACATGGTCTGATTACCCTAATCATTTCCAAATACAAAAGCCATACAAATACACTTTATGTTTATTTTTTGAGGACTGCTAACCCCACACTCACATATCATATAGCGAAATATCTTCACAGAGTTTGTTGTTGTTGTTAGTTGCGAAGTCGTGTCTGACCTATCGCAACCCCATGGACAACTTTCCTCCAGGCCTTCCTGTCCTCTACCATCTTCACAGAGTTACAAATGTGCAAAACCTTTATTTAGGCATTTTGCTTTTATCGTTCTATTATTTTCCTTCAATTTGCTGTAACAAATGGTTGTGTCAAGCTACCTCTTTTACTTTAAAGGCTGGTCAAAGATCATAATAAAGATATCAGATCTAATTTTATCTAACCACTATTTCTCATGGCTGGGCAGATTAGACCCATCACTGGATAATTTAGAATTTTTAGGATGTGAGCTGCAACTGTGAGTCTCAGAGGCCGGTGATGTAAGTGGTTCAGAGGGTGCATATGTTGGGAATTATGACCTCTTCCCTCCCCTGCTCTATGACACTGAGAGGCAACAACAGGTGTTGGGTGGCAGTCTCCTCCTTCATTACAGCTCAGCGGGTGGCAGAAGGAATTGGGGAAAGACAGGGAAAACAGGAACGAAAGCCTTCTAGCTCCTGACCAAGAAAAGAAGCCAGAGTCAGACTCAGACAGAGCATTATGGTAAGCCAAAGAAACAGAGGGGAAACAAGGATGAAGAAATTCACAGCCACTTGCTCTAAAAAGTTGTAAGGTTTATTCAAAAATAAAGTTAGGCATTACCTCTTAGCCAGATTGTGGTGTTTCTAGCATAGACCCCATAGTAAGCTGGAGTGGTTAACGGTGCAGTCCTAAGCATGCTTACCTGGGAATAAACAGGAGATAGCAGAAGTCAGCAGGAAACTTGAGTTAAAAAATACCTCTAGGATGAATTGCAACAAAAGAAATGGCATTCTACCCTGAGAATAAGTGGGAAACTCTAAATTCATAACCTGCCCAGATGATGTTGGCTGGGATCACCCATTCCACTAAGCCCAAGGTAGGACAACTTCTAAATAATCACAAGTTTCAAGTCTGTCTTTCTAGCTTCTGGAAAGCTGTCAGAGATTGTCCAGTTTTGTGCTGCCATAACTGGAAGATACTCGCCCGTGTTTTTTGTATCCCCTTTTAGCTTTTATGGGTAGTATTATGTTTGGGGATGACAGCAAGCCACTACATTTCCACCCCTTCGACCCTTCAAATATCTAAAATGAGCACCAAAATCCAGCAGCAGAACCTCAAGTATTGTCAGGTGTCAGAAAGAAGTTGGATAATATGAGAACATGATTTTAGCATGTGTGATTTGGACCACTATGGCTTAGCAAGCAACCTATACTTAAAAATGACAGCTTAGAGCTATATCCCTTTTCCTATAAACGATTTAGTACTCATTAACCATCAGACAGACTGTATGTGACTGTATGATGTACCCCAGAACTTGAACTAAAATCATTAACTAATTTGTCCTTTGTGAGGTAACTTTGACAGTTAATCTATTTTCAGGCTTTCTGTCCCTTTCTCCCATCCAAATTTGATGACTCCAAATTGCTAAACTGGATGTTTTGCAAGAAACAAAAGAGAAAGTTAATTTTTTTTTACCGTAGCCAACTTCATTTCTCATTGTTTAACTTTATCTTTATAGTGAGTAAATCTGTGATGACTATGGACAGTATTAATGTCTTAAATTAAATATGTGAGAGAGAAACAACAACAGACAATATGAGGACATAATTTTAGCATGTGTGATTTGGACCACTATGGCTTAGCAAGCAACCTATACTTAAAAATGAAGCTTAGAGCAATACATTCCCTTTTCCTATAAAAGATTTAGTACTCACTAATCATCAGACAAACTATATGTGACTGTATGATGTACTCCAGAACTTGAACTAAAACCAAATTGATTAAACAGGAAACAATCCATTGAAACTGTCAATTAGATAAAAGTCCAAAAGACAGGGAAAGAGGGTAGGTTTAAACTACTGAGGTTTAACGATTTGACCTACAAAACGTTCTTTGTTTTCTCTTTCAATTAAAAAAATGGCATTGGTTGAAGTAAAGAGTAACAAATTGAAATAGAAATATCGCTCATTTAGATTGATGACTATGGACAGTATTAATGTCTTAAATTAAATATGTGAGATAGAAACAAACAACAGAAATTATGGGGGGTAGGGGGGGAGGAAAACATTGCCATCACTCCTACCAATCACATGGGTTAAAAAATCCAAAGGCAACACAGCTTTCTTAAGTTACAGCCCATGCAGAAATATCGTTTAGCTGATATTTAAAGCCCAGGCAGAAATAAAAATAAACCCATTAGGCAGTCTGTATGATATTAAGGCTGCTCTTTGCATACAGTTTCAACTTGAGAATGCTTAATAAATCCTGAAAAATGCTCATTTTTTCATTAACTTTGCTGCAAACGTTTGTATGCTGGTTGTGGTCAGATTTTGAAAGTGGTTTGCCATTGCTTGCTTCCTAGGGCCAAGGTTTGTGACTGGCCAAGGTTTTCCAGCTGTCTTTATGCCTAAGGTGGGACAAGAACTCAGTTTCTGGCCCAGTGCCTTAACTACTGGCTCTATTGCTGAAATAGCATCCGTAATATACCTATTTACAGACTCGTCATTGTAATAAAAACATTAGACCAGTGTAGCAATATTCCATTTTCCTCTTCACTGCTGTTATCCAGTGCTGCAGCTGCCAAAAAGCCAACACAGTGCTAGGCTGCATTAACAGAGGGATAGAATCAAGATCACGTGAAGTATTAATACCACTTTACAATGCTTTGGTAAGGCCACACTTGGAATACTGCATCCAGTTTTGGTCACCACAATGTAAAAAAGATGTTGAGACTCTAGAAAGAGTACAGAGAAGAGCAACAAAGATGATTAGGGGACTGGAGGCTAAAACATATAAGGAACGGTTGCTGGAATTGGGTATGTCTAGTTTAACGAAGAGAAGGACAAGGGGGGACATAATAGCAGTGTTCCAATATCTCAGGGGCTGCCACAAAGAAGATGGAGTCAAGCTATTCTCCAAAGCACCTGAAGGCAGGACAAGAAGCAACGGGTGGAATCTAACCAAAGAGAGAAGCAACCTAGAACTAAGGACAAACTTCCTGACAGAACAATTAACCAGTGGAACAACCTGCCTCCAGAAGCAGTGAATGCGCCAACACTGGAAGTTTTTAAGAAGAAAATGGACAGCCATTTGTCCGAAATGGTATAGGGTTTCCTGCCTGAGCAGGGGGTTGGGCTAGATGACCTCCAAGGTCCCTTCCAACTTTATCATTAAATAATAATAATAATAATAATAATAATAATAATAATAATAATAATAATAATAATAATAATAATAATATTTGATTGTCGTAAAATACGGGGTTTTAATTAGAACCAGGAGTAACCTAAAACGTTCACTACCAATGAGAACAGTTATAACAAACATGAAGAAGTTTTATCCCCAAAAGGGTCCTAACGATCGTAAAAATAGTTCTTCCTGAGTGTTATCATTTTGGTTACACAAATATTGATGCTTGGAAATTTTAGACCACTGTCTAGATTAGGCTTCTCCAACATGGTATCCTGCAAGTGTGATGGACATGTCTGGTGGACATAGTCAACTCAGTTGGTTATAAGGTGGAAATGATGGGACATTCATCCAAATTCTCTGAAGAGTTCCAAGTTGCATCAAACAATTGAAAATAAGAAGTCCTCTATCCCTGAAGGTCCAACGATCATTTTCTCTGGAAGAGTGGGAGGGGAGATAAATAGGCATTGTATGTCTCCTGTTCTTCTGATCTTTTCTTTATTTATTTTCCCCCCTCACAGCGTGAATGCATCTCTGTTCATGTTGGACAAGCTGGAGTTCAGATTGGTAATGCATGCTGGGAGCTGTTCTGTCTGGAACACGGCATCCAGCCAGATGGCACCTTCCAGGCTGAACCCAACAAGTTTAATGATGATGACTCCTTTACCACATTCTTCAGTGAAACTCGCACAGGGAAGCATGTGCCACGAGCTGTTATGGTGGACTTGGAACCCACAGTAGTAGGTCAGTGAAATCATGAGTGATGCCAAATAGAATGGGGATTACTGAGCATTTGCAATGCTGGGGATGGAGTGGAGAAATCAGGTATTCTAGTATTTTACCATTATGGAAGGGGGACTTTTGATGGTATGTGCAATTTGCTGTTTAAGGATGAAAAAAAAAAACCCATTCAGCCATCCATAAGACCTCTTCCTAGTCTGCATCAGGTCCTGTTATGCAAAATTCTATACCAGAAACGTCCTTGAGATTTGAGGGAGTCAAGGTGCTAAGAACATAATCTACAATCAAAGCACTTCTGAGCGTATGCTTAGGCAACGAATTTATGATTAACTAGCTGTACCCAGCCACGTGTTGCTGTGGCTCAGTCTGGTAAAAGCGTGTGTTGCTTTTATGTCCAACAGATGGTGCTGTTTTTCAAAAAAGCATGTTTACCTGTCACAGGTGTGACATCTATATAATATAGGTATATAAAAACACGCGCGTATTCGAATGCAATGTTATGTCAAAATTTCAAAGCAGTCGGTGAAGAACTTTCGGAGATTTAAGATTTTGAACAAACGAACATTTACATTTTTATTTATATATAGATAATAAAACCAATCCTACAAGTTTATTTATGCTGAAATTTGTTTTTATTTTCTTTTGAAGCAACTTAATTTGGTCAGGGGGAACTTCTCACTTGCTGGTATTCGTACAAAGCTAACCTAAGATATATTTTTTTTCTTAACTGGTAAGGAGAGGATAAATATCATGGTTTTAACTACCAGAGTCTTGACTGAATTATGTTTGAATGATTAACTGAAGGAACAAATGAATCACATTAACCAATAAATTAAATAATAATATCCAATCAATCAGATAATTTGGATACCTGAGGCAAAAAAACTTATGTGTATGCCTCCCCTCCCCCTTCTTGGCAGAAAAAAATAGACCAATGACTTTGCTGTCCTTTCTTGTTTCTAAAATTAGTTGACTGACTTAACTCTGACTAATTATACTGTAGAGTTAAAGATTAGGGGAACTCAATCTGTAGTCCCAGTACCACACATACAAATTAGTATGTGCAAATGCAAATTAATGCCTCTAATTTTTAATCCCATACAATTGAAATTATTTAGATAAATGTGCTCTGGTTCACTTTAATTACATATTTTTCGTTACATGAATATGTTGAAATAAATTCAATTATGTAACTTTTTTTGTTAATGTACTTCTTTGTATGTTCCTAATTTAACAAATTAGGGTTCCATTTTAGCTCTTCAGTCATAACATCATTATTTATTGTATTCTACATATTGTATGATAACCTAACACCAATATTATTATTAGCAGAGGTTGATACAGGCTTTGGAACACCAGTTTATACAACAAGGTCCTAAACAGGTTATATTTTTATTGTTATTGTAGTATGCTTCCAGCTCTGCTCTGGCTGTTATATATTTCTTAGCTTTTAAAATATGAGAAAATTTATTTCTCCTGAATTTTGAAAGAGTAAGCAAAAAAAGATAAGAGTATCTTGCTGGCTACCTTGTGTGAATATTTCATTATATCCATTTGGGACAGGATTTACTTGGTGGAGCTTTTTAATATGTTGGATTTCTAAATATCTGTTTTAAATAATTTGTGTGTGTTTGTTTATGTGTGTGTGTTGGGGGGAGGAGAGAATGAGATATTGTAAGGGGAAAAAAAGTAAAAAAAAATCAGAATTTATTTTGAGGTAACAATATATCACTAATGTGTCACCAGTACAGGTAGTCCTTGACTTACAACACTTCATTTAGTGACCGTTCAAAGTTACAATGACACTGAAAAAAGTGACATGGTCATTTTTCACACTTATAACCGTTGCAGCATCCCCGTGGTCACACAATCAAAATTCAGCTGCTTGGCAACTGGTTCGTATTTATGACGGTTGCAGTGTTCTGAGGTCATGTGATCATCTTTTGCAACCGTCTGACAAGCAAAGTCAATGGGGAAGCCAGATTCACTTAACAACTGTGTTACTAGCTTAACAATTGCAATGATTCACTTAAGAAAAAGTTGTAAAACGGGGCAAACCTCACTTCACAAATGTTTCACTTAGCAACGTACGTTTTGGGCTCTAAGTTGGGGCCCTAAGTTGAGGACTACCCGTATTAATAATTCGATCCTCTGTTGTGCAGAGTAGAAAGATCATAGAGGATCAGACCCAGCAATGCCATAGTTCCTATTTGGTTTCTAAGTATCCAGCAAGACCATATTTGATGTTAATAATCTGTGCCTGGAACACTTTCAAAAGAAGCCAAAGCCAAAATAACATGCAAACCTTCTGTCATTTAGCAAACAAAGATGGTGTCAGAAGTTAATTAGGAAGGAACAAATCTATATTATTGAAAATAGTCTAATTGTCAACGCTGTTAACATCGGATGTTTTTGCATTGACAACAGATGGAAATGTAGCCATTTTCCCCCTTTTGCTTTTAGAGTTAGATGATGCTGGGGGGGGGATGTGAATGAGAGTCCAGCTAGACATAACAACACTAAAACATAGGGTGAGAATCAAAGGTTATTGAACTCAGAGCTGATAAAGAATTGGTGGTTGGAGAGCTGGAGAGGAAGCACGTGCTTCAAGCTAATTGGGGAATGTGATTTATGACAGTTAATTGGAGGAGGGAATTGTGCTTTGATACTATGTGCCCAGGGGAGGGGAATTCAGTTTTTGGCTTCGATTATGTAAGTGCCGATATTATGCTACTCGAATAAAAGGTAAACAATGCCTCGAAATTCTTTTGAAGAGTTTCATCTGTCAGAACCATGACACTAATATTTATTACAATATATTGATCTTTCTTAACAGATGAAGTACGGGCTGGCACCTACCGCCAGCTTTTCCACCCAGAGCAGCTGATTGCTGGCAAGGAGGATGCGGCTAATAACTATGCCCGGGGTCACTACACCATTGGAAAGGAGAGCATCGATATGGTGCTGGATCGTGTTCGCAAGCTGGTAAGCACATGCATGACAATTAAATGTGAAATGATTTTGAGGCAGAAATCCAGTGCAAATCTAGTGCTAGAAGTAGACATCTAAAGTTCAATTCCAGTCATGCCAGCTGGATATGTAAAGAGCCGCGTTAATACAGGTAGTCCAGCACCGAAAGAAGTGATTTATGACCATTTCCCATACTTACACCCGTTACAGTATCCCCATGGTCATGTGATCAAAATTCAGATGCTTGGCAACTGACTCATATTTATGACCGTTGCTGTGTCCCAGGGTCATGTGATCCCCTTTTGTGACTTTCTGACAAGCAAAGTCAATGGGGAAGCCAGTTTCACTTAACAACTGTGTTACTAATTTAAGAACTGCAGTGATTCACTTAACAATTGTGGCAAGAAAGGGTCGTAAAAGCGGGCCAAACTCATGTAACAAATATCTCACTTAACTACAAACGTTTTGGGCTCAATTGTCATAAATCGAGGACTACCTGTATATGGTTTGAGATAGGTAAATTACAATCTAAAAACTCATGAATTTCATACTTTCAATGCTAGGAAAACTTCTCTAGGCCATCTTGTTTGCCAAGTAATTTTTGTGCCCACTATATATATTCCTCATACAGTAGAGAAAGAGTAATTGTTATACTGTTATTTTATACTCCTTGTATTACGTGGCAGTTACAATATCACACAGCTAGGAGTAAAGGAGTAGTGGTTAAAGACAGCTGTAATCTATTTTAGAAAGATGCAATGCACACCAAAAAAATGCTACTAAATAATAAATAAGTTTTCATTCAAAAAGATTTGCTCACCACAGTGTAGGTTCTTATTGAAAACTCATAGTACCACTGGATTTCAGGTTTCCATAATCTCTCACTGAAACTACCACTTTTTGTAAAGAACTAAGTGGCTTGCATTAAATGAGGAAATCGGAAGGGTCCCATGGAGACATCCTTACTAACTTGTAAATTCATAAAAATATTTATATTATGTGTTTTAATTAAGTATTAAAAATAGTAGAGAATTTACTTTTAAGATTCCCCAAATGGTCCAAGAACATCTGCAGCATATAGCAAGGTAATTATGTAGATCAGATCTGCTTTGATGCATGTGCCTAGATCTGTTTTGGTACAAAGCCATAGCAACAAACAAGATTTCAAATTAGATTTTGAACTGTAGAAATGGTTTTGGGATGGAGCAAATACTGAATGGGCTAAAAACAATTGTTGAGATACACATAGCTCACCTTGGATTGTACTTCTTTGTAGACAGATTCCTGCTCAGGTTTACAAGGATTCCTGATTTTCCACAGTTTTGGAGGAGGCACGGGCTCAGGTTTCACCTCTTTATTGATGGAACGCTTGTCCGTAGATTACGGCAAAAAGTCCAAACTGGAGTTTGCTATCTATCCAGCCCCTCAAGTGTCCACAGCAGTGGTGGAGCCCTACAATTCTATCCTGACCACCCACACCACCTTGGAACACTCCGACTGTGCCTTCATGGTGGACAATGAGGCCATCTATGACATCTGCCGTCGTAATCTGGACATTGAGCGGCCCACGTACACCAACCTGAACCGTCTCATCAGCCAGATTGTCTCCTCCATCACTGCCTCCCTGCGCTTCGATGGGGCCCTCAATGTGGACCTGACTGAATTCCAGACCAACCTGGTGCCCTACCCTCGCATCCACTTCCCCTTGGTGACCTACGCACCCATCATCTCCTCTGAGAAGGCCTACCACGAGCAGCTCTCCGTGGCCGAGATCACCAGCTCCTGTTTTGAGGCCAACAATCAGATGGTCAAATGTGACCCCCGTCATGGCAAGTACATGGCTTGCTGCATGCTCTACCGTGGAGATGTGGTGCCCAAAGACGTCAATGTCGCAATCGCTGCTATCAAGACCAAGAGAACAATCCAGTTTGTGGACTGGTGTCCAACTGGCTTCAAGGTGAGGAGCAATCATTAAATATCTTCCTTCTGTCTTAAAAAGATGCACATTGACATACTGGATATAATCCATGTCTCAATGGAAGTATTAAATTTAAGTAACCATCAATGTATTTATCATAAGCTAGTTTATAACATTTCATTATAATTGGGGGAAGCCTTCAGAAGAGCTTCAAAGTGAAGCGTATACCGTACATTTGCCTGCTTGAACTATAACAGAAATTACTTTTTAAAAGAAACTATGCAAGTCAATTAAGAAACCTTTTTCATTCTGGACATCGAGATGGGTTCACCATAAATAAATAAGCAAACTTTTTTATATATATTTAGAAAATAATTTAGCCTTCAAATAGCTTTTTTATTTGCTGATCTATCGTTATGAAAATGCCCTGATCTTCATCATGTCCTTTGAGTGGACATGTTTAGGTTTTTTTTGTTTTACAATGAACATCATTCATTTTATGCCCCTCCTAAGTTTCTCTAAGTCCTGATGCAGCAAAATTCAAAACAAAAAAATCTCCATTCCAAACAAAAGGGAATGAAGTGTACTGTTAGTATGAATGCTCCTACACAAACATTTGCAATTCTAGATATGCAATCTGGTTGTTTGCATAATCCGAACAGGAAACTTAAAATCAACTTTTAATATAATCACATTGAACAGATTATTTGTCTTCATTTACGCTCATTTCTTTTGCCTATTTCTCATTCATCCCTGTGCTTTCTCAAAAATGCTTATACTGTATATTTGAATAACAATAGCAAGTAGAATAATGTATTTTATAGAAAAATGTACAATTGTTCTGTGAGTAGTGGTGGAAAGTAGAATAAATCAAACTCAGAGCTACACAAATACCGATTAATATTGTGTAAATTATCTCTCATTTTGGGCAATACAGGAAGTCCTCGACTTACAACCACAACTGAGCCCAAAATTTCCATTGCTAAGCAAGACAGGTTAAGTGAGTTTTGCCCCATTTTATGACCTTTTTGGCCACAGTTGTTAAGTGAATCACTGCAGGTGTTAATGTAAGAGATGACCAGACTGAGTCTGAGGGCGGGGTCAAAGGCATCATCAATCTGGAGTCCCCAAAGGAGACCTAAGTTGAATAAGTACACTCTTGACTCCCATTTGGCACCAAATTGCATTGACCGATCGTAGACTCTTCTGTATAAATAGCATAGAGTAAAATCACAGCACTTTGCTGGCTTCCCCATTGACTTTGCTTGTCAGAAGGTTGCAAAAGAGATCACATGACCCCGGGACACTGCAACCAGTGGTGGGATTCAAATATGTGAACAACTGGTTCTCTGTGTGGATGCAGCTTCCGGAAGTCCATTCTGGGCCTGGGCAACAAAAAAATTAGCTACCGGTTCTGCTGAAGTGGTGCAAACCGGCTGAATCCCACCACTGACTGCAACCGTCATAAATACATGCCAGTTGCCAAGTGTCTGAATTTTGATCACATGACTATGGGGGATGCTGCAATGGTTGCAAGTTTGTAAAATGATCATGCCACTTTTTTTGGTGCCGCTGTAACTTCAAATGGTCGCTACATGAATAGCTGTAAGTTCATACTGAGTCATATAAGATCATCTTTTCTGGGACATTTTGTGACATTTTGGATTCATAGAAGTTTGGGGCTGATTTTGAACTGTTGTATGTGAGATGTTCCTTCACTCGGGCTCGATAGGAGAACTGATTATATCAGAGATTTATTAGTCAAAGATCTCCCAGAAAGCTCTATTCCTGGGAAAAAGAGGAAGAGGGAAGGATGGCTGTCGAGCACAGGAAATTAAGAGTCCAGGCAATTCAAATGAATATATATGTTTATTGTATGCTAAAGCTCTCTACAAGAATGTGAACTACTAATGATCAAAGCAATTTTGCAGTAGATAAGAGTCAACAGAATTCATGGTGGGCTGGACTTAGTTCTCTTGTGAGTGTGAAGGAACTCAAGACTGATGATGAGTTTGACTCGTCCCTCGGGCTTAGCCTGGTACCTCCTAGTGTAGATGAATTCCCAACGTACTTGATGAAAGATGGAGTGCTTTGAGAGAAAACAAACATGGTGAAGGCAGTAGTCATCATCTATTCCAGTAGTTCTCAACCTTGGCAACTTTAAGCTGTGTGGATATCAGCTCCCAGAATTTCTCAGCCATTTGATATCCACACAGCTGAAAGTGGTCAAGGTTGAGAAATACTGTTGTGTCTTAAAACCAATGGAAATCAAGTGGTGATGAAAGACGACTTAATATCACTGTAGTTTAAAAGAATATTATCTGAATGCTTTAGCTTTTTATCACATAAATATATTTATACAATCCAATACTTTCTCCCCAAACCTAATAAGTATAAAATGTTATAAAAACATGTGTTTTAAAGAAGCATTATCCTTATGATCTCTATCTTGACCTTCTTGGGGATTGTCCAAAACAGCATTTTGTTGAAGAGTTCATATCCTTAACCCTTAGCAATCAGTTTAGGAGAGATGTAAATATTCTCTTTTAACTTTTAACATCACAAGCTTTTGCACACCAAAAATACCCTGGAGTTATTTTTTTCTATAAAAAAGGAGTCCCTGCGGATTTTATTCCGCTAGTTGTTGCCGACTAGGGGGGGGGTTGTTGCTCATCTCCGTTTCAAGCCCATTGTGTCAGGGCTGTCCCAAGACATTTCTGCGGTCATGTGGCCAGCATGACGTCATGGAGTGCTGTTTCTTTCTCACCTAAGTGGTACCTATTTATCTACTCACATTTGCATGCTTTTGAACGGCTGGGTTGGCAGGCGCTAGGGCAAAGACAGGAGCTCATCCTGCCATGTGGCATTTGAACCTGGGCTGCCAGCTTTCCAGGCGACAAGCCCAGCATCTTAACTGCTGAGCCACTGTGCCATTATTTGTTACTATAAAATATTTGAAATATGGCTTCACTTAGCTTAGCTTTTAGAGCAGGGGTGTCAAACTCAATTTCATTGAGGGCCGCATCAGCATTGCGGTTGCCCTTGGGGGGGCTGGGTGGATTTGGCCAGGGTGGGTGCAGCCTACTGGGTGGGTGTGGATGGAGTGGGTGTGGCCCACTGGGTGGGCATGGCCAGCTCTACATCGTTCGTGTCAAGGGTGCCTGTGGGGGCCTGGGCAGGAGTGGGACAAATCTGAGGGTCTCTGGCAAAGTGGGTGGGACCAGGGCAAGCACCAAGGCATGGTCCATTTCTTCATTCCTCACAAAGGGTGACACCTCCCCAGCATGCACCCAGGAGGAGGGGCCAACACGGCAGGGGCTGGTTCTTTGCTGTTTCCAGATGGCCTTGTGGAGCTAAGACTGAATGCGTTTCAGCATAGATGGCCACCACAAAATTGTACATTGGCTCCCGGCTGGTCTGGGCCAGGGCCAAGGCAGCGGGGGCCGTTCCCTCACTGTTTCCAGGATGGCTTCACGGGCCACATGAAACCACTTCCCGGAACGCATCCGGCCCCCAGGCCTTGTGTTTGACATGTCTGTTTTAGAGGAAACTATGGGAATAAATTCATTACGGTGTCATCAAAATCTCCCGCCATAAAATTAACTAAAATTTCTCGTTGCTTTTTTTCCCTCTCTACACTTCTTACCAAGACTATTATATCCTTGTTTCCAGGTTGGCATCAATTATCAACCCCCAACCATTGTGCCTGGAGGTGACCTTGCTCAAGTGCAACGAGCCGTCTGCATGCTAAGCAACACCACAGCCATTGCTGAAGCCTGGGCAAGATTGGACCACAAGTTTGATTTGATGTACGCCAAGCGAGCCTTTGTGCACTGGTATGTTGGCGAAGGCATGGAGGAAGGAGAGTTTTCCGAGGCTCGGGAAGATTTAGCTGCATTGGAGAAAGACTATGAGGAAGTTGGAACAGATTCTTTTGAAGAAGAAAATGATGGGGAAGAATTTTGAAAATGTAAACAGTCCCTAGCTATGCATTTTTGGGCCACAAACAAAGTTCTCACAAGTCTTTGCTGGACAAAAGAAGCATAGTAATTGAATATCAGCTGCATTCTTGTCTACTCCAGCAGTATATATAAATATATCATCAGTCTGTGAAGAGTTTTCCTACATTTTTTCTTAGGCCATATAGGTAGTCCTCAATGGGGAAGCCAGATTAACTATTAGGTTAGTAACACAGTTGTTAAGTGAATCTGGCTTCCCCATTGACTTTGCTTGTCAAAAGGTGATCATATGATCCCGGGACTCTACAATGGTCAGAAATAGTTGGACTATCGCAATGTGCTCTACATTAGCAGTCCCAAACCTTTCTGGCTTGGCAGCCTTGTGGTGGTGGGGGGAGGGAAGAGGGGATAGTCCCCTGTGAATGGCAGGTGGGTGCGCGAGGGCAAGCAGCTGCTGCTCGTGCAAGGGGAGCTTCGCACACATGCATGCATTCACTCGCCACTTGAATGGCCCAGTTCCAAACAGGCTTCAGCTTGGTAGTGGGCCATAGCCTGGAGGCTGAGCCATGTTCTCAGCAGCTCAAGGTGCTGATGTTGACCTTTAAAGCCCTACTTGGCTTGGGACTGGGTTATTTGAGGATTCCCTTGCCTAGGGATCTACATTTGGTGGGCTCTAGATGGCAGGCCTTTTCAGCTATGGTGCATTCTGGAACCTTCTTCCTCCAGAGGTGAGATCAGCCTCATCACTCTTTCAAAGGTCCCTCAAGACCTGGTTATGCCAACAGGCTTGGGGATTCCAGGGGATGGGTGAAATTTGTGAGGTGGCTCCATTATTATCAACACCCTCCATCTATTATTTTCTTTTTCTGATTGCCATTATAGTTTTTAATGCTTTTCATAATTGTATATAGGCAGTCCTCTAACTCTAAGGGACCTTGTCCATTACAAACTGAGCATATGCTAGATGATGTACATCTCTCTTCCTATTCTATGTTGCCATTTAATCCAGCCATTGTGACTTATCCCACAAACCATAATTAAGCAAACCGTGATTTGGAACAATATGTCAACTCAGCCACTTTTACCTTTGGTCTGCCATACATATAGGGACGAAACCAGTTTTTGCCAAACAGATGGCCTTCAATTGTATTGGACTTTAAACTTCTATAATCTTCAGGTCCTGAAATTATGTGTGTAAATGTGTGTTTTTCAAATTGTGGGAAAAATATAGGAGAAAGTAAAGATCATGCATGTAAGTTCAGCTCCCTAGTCAAAAGATACTTGGAAGAAAAAAAATGGCGAACATTCTAAAGAACAGTAAAAAAATCAACATGACACCTACAATGCTACATCCTTGTGTTTGTTAACTCTCCTGATGAAACACTTCTTCTACTTTACTTTGGTGAAGTTGTTAAGAGAATGCAATCCAATGTGACTCATACATCTTTCAATTTTTCCTTTCCTTGGCTATCTAGAAATAAACTCTTTGTGGACTGCATGTGAACCCAAAGATTGGAGAAAAATTGCCAGTATAATTCCTTATCTCATTTCAGTTCTTATTCCAACATCCTTCCTGTCTTTTTTTTAAGATTGCTTTCTCTGTTTTTATTCAGACGTTGACGATTTTATTCACGTAACAAGCCTGCGAGGTAGGTTGGGCTCAAAGGAAGGGATCTGCCAAATTATCTGGATGAGTTCCTGCTTAAGTGAGGTCTTGGGGAAGATAGTCCTATATTTTCCCCACTCTGCAGCTGAGAAAAAGCCAGGTTAATTGTAAGATTCAGTTTCTTGATTAGAAAAAAGGAAGAATCTGGTTATTAACATGCAGTTTCAGAAATAGCTACAAATAACACAGAGTAGATGCTGTCACTTTCAGAAACTGCCACCTTTACCGCAAAAAAAAAAAAAATTTGCACTGTGGTCTGTGTGTATTCAAGCATGTACAATAAAGGGGGGGAAAGCGAGAACGTTTGGTTAAAGAAGGATGGTGTTATGCCCACGTGGGCTGTTCCCGGTTGATTCTATGAAATGAAAGTTACAGCAAATCAGTAACTCATACAGTGAAAAAGAAGTGCTCCCAAAATGGGATGTTTTGCATAGTTGGGTTCTTGCTCAGCAATGAAACCAGTAATGAGCAATGTGTCCCCTCTTCTCCTGCTTCTGCTCCTTTCCCAAGGCAAGAAAAGCAGAGAGGGAGGGACAACTTTTCCAGGCACCACAATCTGATTTCTCCGCATTTTATCTCATGGGTGTGGCAACTAAAAGCTTCCTCTGCTTCTCTTCCACGGGAGAAGAGAAGTGGGACAGGAATAGTTCTTCAGCTGTCACTCTTGGATGATAAGCCCTGGAGGGAATACATCCCTTTGAAATTGGGGGACCTGGCACCCCATTTCTCCTCCATCATTTTCCTTCTGCTTTTCTTGCCATGGGAAAGAGTTCTACAATACAGTCCTTTCAACAGTTCCAATAAGGCCCCACACACATTTGCACCACTCAGGTGACCCTGAGGACACAGATAAGCCTTCAGGTAGCATTAAGGACTTGCTAAAAGAATACAAAGGAACAGCTGTCTGCAAGGAGTATAAATCTTTCCATTCCCCACCATCCAGTCAGAGCTGAGGAAGCTTCTTGGATGAGAAGCCAAATGTCTTCAAAGAAAAAACAAGAAAGTCCAGTTGCCTCATGAAAAAAAGCATCTTTGGGATAACTACGACCTGGATGACTGAGAATCTCGATAGACATGGGAAAGAGGGTGTTGATGGTGTAGGACAGGGGTGTCAAACTCAATTTCATTGAGGGCCGCATCAGCATTGCGGTTGCCCTCAGGGGGCCGGGTGGGTGTGGCCAGGGTGGGTGCAGCCTACTGGCTGGGCGTGGATGGAGAAGGTGTGGCCTACTGGGTGGGTGTGACCAGCTCTACATCGTTCGCATCAAGGGTGCCTGTGGGGGCCTGGGCAGGAGTGGGATAGATCTGAGGGTCTCTGGCAGAAGGGGGTGCGACCAGAGCAAGTGCCAAGGCATGGTCCACTGGAGGAGCCTCACTGTTCCTTTCAGGCCATGGGGGGGGCTTATGGAGCTAAGACTGAATATGTTTCAGCATAGATGGCCACCACAAAATTGTACATTGGCTCCCAACTGGCCTGGGCCAGGGCCAAGGCAGAGGGGGCCGTTCCCTCACTGTTTCCAGGATGGCTTCGCGGGCCACATGAAACCACTTCCCGGGCCACATCCGGCCCCCGGGCCTTGTGTTTGACATGTCTGGTGTAGGAGAAGCAGCTAAGGGAAAGGGAGAAAAAAGGGGTGTGTGGAAACCTCTCCTTTGTTTCCACTTGTCTGACCCCACAGTAAAAGCTCTGCTCCCCAATGCTGTTCCATCCAGAGTAACTATTCTAAGTGGATCAGGTGGGATGTTTTTCTGGCATAGGCTTAAAGGCCTCCTGCAAGACCATTGCACATATATTAAAGGCTGCAATTGCCCAGCCTTGTGGATCAGCTGCTGCTGTGTCTGTTCTGCCATTTCCTTCACTTTCTTTTTCCCTGTTGTTCCCCAGAATATCTCTATGGGGTTAGAGAACTGATGGCTCAAACCACCTGTTTATTTCCCTGCTGCCACAGTTCTCTTGTCATCCTGGCACTGATATCTCTGGCACTGATATCTCTGAGAACTAGGATATTTGTGATATCCTACAATTTTAAACGTCCTATTATACTCATAGTCGTGTATTCGGGAATAGAGATGTTTAAGACACACACGCGTCTGAAAAACATACATACACAACTACGTAGATGTTTTCGTCTAAACATAACGTTACCAGATGGAACGGATCCCAAAGGTAGGTGATAAGGATATAACGGTAAAAATTTAAAGTTTTAAAAGTCAATGTCCATAATCAAGGATGAAACATATCACAACGTAGATACACAATGCTGTGTACAACAATCACAGCACACACCTTCCCCACATCAATATGGTCTAGTACAGGGGTAGTCAACCTTGGCTCTTTTATGACTCGTGGACTTCAACTCCCAGAATTCCTGAGCCAGCTAAGTTGGCTCAGGAATTCTGGGAATTGAAGTCCACGAGTCATAAAAGAGCCAAGGTTGACTACCCCTGGTCTAGTAGTGGTTAAGGCATCAAGCTAGAAACAGGGAGACCTTGAGTTCCAGTCCCTCCCTAGCAATGAAAGCCAACTGGACAACTTTGGGCTAGTCACACTCTCAGCCCAAGCCATCTCACCAGTTGTCTTTGTGGGGAAAATAAGTGTGTCAGAGATATTCACCTCCTTGAGTTATTTGTAAAAACAATAAAGGTGGGATACAAATGATAAACATTTTTAAAAAGAGTCTGTTGCATTGGGTTAACTCTACCGTCCTAGACTTTACAAATTGACGTAGCCACAGAAATAATTCTTACAACAGATAAAAATCCTAAAGACCGTAAAGTGGCATTCAGCCTTTGCCTCCCCCAAAACATCTGGCATTCATTAAGATTAGGAGCTGCTTACTCCCTGCTCCCCCCCCCAAAGGCTGCAGAGCTCCAGACCAAGCTCCAAGCTCTATTCACCAGGCGGGGTAGGAAGTGGGGAGTGGAAAAGACTGAACCCCCTGTAAGGATTTCATGCACCCATCTTAGTTTCGCTCCTCTCTTACTTCCCAACTGATTCTTTAAGTCGATGTTTCTTCAACTATTTTCTTTCAGGACCCCTTCCCACTTTTAAAGATTATGGAAGCCCCCACAAGGACTGTTGTTTGTTTGGGTTATATTGATCATATTTACCACGTTAAACGTCACATGGGTGTGTTTGTTGTTGCTGTGGCTTCTCACGCGATTTTAAGATTCTATTTTTCTAAAGTCCCGGACCCCTCAGAGAATTTGGGGAGACCCCCATTGTCCTCGGACCACACTTTGGGAAACACAGGGCGAGAGGGGGAAGACACTCTCCCTTCCTTCCAGAGGTAGTGTTGAGAGGAATTTCCCCTTTCGGTTCTTCCAGCCGGGATTTTCCTTGACGGCGCAACGCGGAAGAAATAGGTCGTGAAGCCAGCTACCGGAAAGAGAGGTTTAATCTCGAGGATCAAAATTTTAAGTGACAGTTCAGCTTGAATCCCCGGCTAGCTAGGCAGAATGGTTCTAAAACATGGGTTTTTATACCCTTTCGTGGTTTCCAAACTTGTCTTTTCTGATTGGTGAGTTTGAATCTATCTTTTCTGATTTGCTAGTCAGTGGCTTTTGTTGGATAAATCTCCTTCCTAATCCTACCTGAAAGGAGCTTAATGGCTTTATTGTTGTGTGTGATAGTTGTATTGTTGTGAATAGTCCTAATTGCTGCTAGCCAGCTTTCCATTCAGTGTATGTTAAGTGGTTGCCACCTAGCCTCAGGCTGCTGCTGAATCATGCTGGGGTGAGGAGGGGGTTTCCAGCTTTCTTCAGTAGGCAACCTTGGGCTCTTTTATGACTCGTGGACTTCAACTCCCAGAATCCCTGAGCCAAGAGCCAAGGTTGCCTACCCCTCATCTAGGCTGACGTTAAGTCAATTTCAATATTAATATTAACAAGTATTAAAATAACTTTAATACTTTTAATGTCTTATCTCGTGGCTTTGCCTTGATTGCAAAGCGATGGGCGGCATTTTAATATAATATCTACGGAGATGGTCAATCGTCCAGGTCGTCGTTGTCCCAAAGGTGCTTTTCCAAAAGGCAACTGGACTTTTTTTTTTTCCTTGTAAACGTTTCGCATCTCATCCACGAAGCTCAGAACTGAAGAAGCTTCTTGGATGAGAAGCGAAACGTTTTCAAGGGGAGGAAAACAAAACAAAACAAAACCCCCAAGAACGTCCAGTTGCCTTTTGGAAAAGCAAAAGGCTTTTCCAGGCTTTGGGACATTTAACGTCATCAATAAAAGTCAGTTAAAACGTTTCTGGCTTCTCCACCTCCCAAACGCTGCTCAGCCACGTCAAACGCAGCCCAGAAAGGCCACCTGGCATCAACCTGGCAAGCGGAATCGCCGTTTCTCCGGGGCGCGAGAAAAAGGAGGAGGAAACGCTGCTTTCCAAGCGCAGTTAAGTTTCGCTTTCGAGTTCGCCTGCTTCGGCCGCGGGAAAGCAAAACTCAAGGGCGGGGCGGGGCGGGGCGGGGCGAGCGAGTGGTTGAAAAGGACGCGGGGAGGAGGCCAGCTGGCTACTCGCGCAGGAGAGATCCGAGACGATCTGGAGACCCGATGCCCACGGTAAGGCTCACCCCAATCTCTCCTCTTCCCCCCCCCCCCNTGATCCTATAAACACTATAGGATGTTAAAATTTGCAGGATAATATGAGTATCAGCACATAAGCCCTTATCTCTACAAATTCTGTGTGTGCGCAGACTTTTTGTATGTATGTGTTGATGCATCTACAAAAGCAGATTTGTATTGCAATGGTCTACCTTGCCTAGGGTTTCCATCCACTATTCCTATATTGCCATTTTTAAATAAAGTTTTAAAAGTCAATGTCCATAATCAAGGATGAAACATATCACAACGTAGATACACAATGCTGTGTACAACAATCACAGCACACACCTTCCCCACATCAATATGGTCTAGTACAGGGGTAGTCAACCTTGGCTCTTTTATGACTCGTGGACTTCAACTCCCAGAATTCCTGAGCCAGCTGGCTCAGGAATTCTGGGAGTTGAAGTCCACGAGTCATAAAAGAGCCAAGGTTGACTACCCCTGGTCTAGTAGTGGTTAAGGCATCAAGCTAGAAACAGGGAGACCTTGAGTTCTAGTTCCTCCCTAGCAATGAAAGCCAACTGGACAACTTTGGGCTAGTCACACTCTCAGCCCAAGCCATCTCACCAGTTGTCTTTGTGGGGAAAATAAGTGTGTCAGAGATATTCACCTCCTTGAGTTATTTGTAAAACAAACAATAAAGGTGGGATACAAATGATAAACATTTTTAAAAATAGTCTGTTGCATTGAGTTAACTCTACCGTCTAGACTTTACAAATTGATGTAGCCACAGAAATAATTCTTACAACAGATAAAAATCCTAAAGACTGTAAAGTGGCATTCAGCCTTTGCCTCCCCCAAAACATCTGGCATTCATTAAGATTAGGAGCTGTTTACTCCCCGCCTCCACCCAAAGGCTGCAGAGCTCCAGACCAAGCTCCAAGCTCTGTTCACCAGGCGGGTTGCAATTCAGCACTTTGGGGAAGGGGGTAGGAAGTGGGGAGTGAAAAAGGCTGAACCCCCCTGTAACGATTTCATGCACCCATCTTAGTTTCGCTCCTCTCTTACTTCCCAACTGATTCTTTAAGTTGATGTTTCTTCAACTATTTTCTTTCAGGACCCTTTCCCACTTTTAAAGATTATGGAAGCCCCCAGAAGAGCTGTTGTTTGTTTGGGTTATATTGATGATTTTTACCACGTTAAACGTCACATGGGTGTGTTCGTTGTTGCTGTGGCTTCTCACGCGATTTTAAGATTCTATTCTTTTTCTAAAGTCCCGGACCCCTCAGAGAATTTGGGGAGACCTCCATTGTCCTTGGACCACACTTTGGGAAACACTGGGCAGGAGGGGGAAGAGAGGGGAAGACACTCTCCCTTCCTTCTAGGGCAGTGATGGGGAACCTTTTAGAGACTGAGTGCCCAAACTGCAACCCAAAACCCACTTATGCATCGTCGAATGCCGGGTGGGTCTGGCCCATTGGGTGGGCATGGCCCACTGGGTGGGCATGGCTGCGGTGGTAACAGCAGACTGGATGGGACTAAAAAGTTCAATCAATCAATTCCAACTTTGCACGATCTTCTTTTCTCCCTTGAGAAGTTGAAATTGACTGATTGAACCTTTTTTTTTTTTTTTTGCACATGGCGGCGGAGGCCTAAAGTAAAAAGGTTTTATAAAACCCAGCTGAAGGCCTAGGACTGGGGTGACGGCGCGCGTGCCCACAGGGAGGGCTCTGAGTGCCACCTCTGGCACCCGTGCCATAGGTTCGCCACCACTGTTCTAGGGGTAGGCAACCTTGGCTCTTTTATGACTGGCGGACTTCAACTCCCAGAATCCCTGAGTCAAGAGCCAAGGTTGCCTACCCCTCATCTAGGCTGACGTTAAGTCAATTTCAATATTAATATTAACAAGTATTAAAATAACTTTAATACTTTTAATGTTTTATCTCGTGGCTTTGCCTTGATTGCAAACCGATGGGCGGCATTTTAATATAATAGCTATGGAGATCGCCAATCGTCCGGGTCGTGGTTGTCCCAAAGGTGCTTTTCCAAAAGGCAACTGGACTTTTTTGGGGTTTTTTTTTTTCCTTGTAAACCTTTCGCATCTCATCCACGAAGCTCAGAACTGAAGAAGCTTCTTGGATGAGAAGCGAAACGTTTTCAAGGGGAGAAGAAAAAAACAAACCCCAAACCCCCCAAGAACGTCCAGTTGCCTTTTGGAAAAGCAAAAGGCTTTTCCAGGCTTTGGGACATTTAACGTCATCAATAAAAGTCAGTGAAAACGTTTCTGGCTTCTCCACCTCCCAAACGCTGCTCAGCCACGTCAAACGCAGGCCAGAAAGGCCACCTGGCATCAACCTGGCAAGCGGAATCGCCGTTTCTCCGGGGCGCGAGAAAAAGGAGGAGGAAACGCTGCTTTCCAAGCGCAGTTAAGTTTCGCTTTCGAGTTCGCCTGCTTCGGCCGCGGGAAAGCAAAACTCAAGGGCGGGGCGGGGCGGGGCGAGCGAGTGGTTGAAAAGGACGCGGGGAGGAGGCCAGCTGGCTACTCGCGCAGGAGAGATCCGAGACGATCTGGAGACCCGATGCCCACGGTAAGGCTCACCCCAATCTCTCCTCTTCCCCCCCCCCCCGCGTCCCCTTTTGGTTTTCTATGCTTATCGCCCCAGCCCTAAGCGTGTCGTCCTGGTTTATGGAATAAAAGCCCTCTTGCTGAATTTTCCCAGGTTTTTTTTTTTTTTTTTTTGCCAAGCCTTTTCCTACAGTTTTGCAAGGGAGATGGGGGTGCGTGGCTAAACCGCAAAGTGGCTTACTCGCGGGGGGAGCCCCTGAACTAACTGTAAGCGGACTAAGTCTGCTGAACTGGACTAGGATGGGCCCGAATGGTTTGTTGCGATGTAAGCGAGGACGTTTGTTGTTAAGCCACTAGGTAGTAACAGCTAGCATCGCCTAAAATATCCAGCAAAGTCACAGTCGAATAGTAAGGCGAAGTAATGAAGGTAAGGCAAACATCAAATGAAGAAGTAAAAAGAATATTCGAAGGAATCGGGTTAAAAGAACATAATGCCAGAGCGGAGACTGAAAAGTTAAGATTTTTTCTTCTTCTTACAGCTACGACTAAAAATGTAAGATTTTTTTTCTAAGTTTAAATGACAGCAGGAGGAAAGTAGCCTCGCGGCTAATAGCTGGAGACACATCTGCAAGAAGCTCATTCAATAATAATAATAATAATAATAATAATAATAATAATAATAATAATAATAATAATAATAATAATAATAATAATAATAATAATGATGATGATGATAATAATGATAATGATAATAATGATAAAGTTG
Organism: Protobothrops mucrosquamatus; assembly: GCF_001527695.2. NCBI lineage: Eukaryota > Metazoa > Chordata > Lepidosauria > Squamata > Viperidae > Protobothrops > Protobothrops mucrosquamatus. The sequence continues at coordinate 103,959 of NW_015388044.1, forward strand.
GAAGAGACCTTAGAGGTCATCCAGTCCAACCCCCTGCTCAGGCAGGAAATCCTATACCATTTCGGACAAATGGCTGCCCAGTCTCTTCTTGAAAACTTCCAGTGCTGGAGCATTCACGCTTCTGGAGGCAGGTTGTTCCACTGATTAATTGTTCTAACTGTCAGGAAGTTTCTCCTTAGTTCTAGATTGCTTCTCTCCTTGATTAGTTTCCATCCGTTGCTTCTTGTCCTGCCTTCAGGCGCTTTGGAGAATAGCTTGACTCCCTCTTCTTTGTGGCAGCCCCTGAGATATTGGAACACTGCTATCATGTCCCCCCTCGTCCTTCTCTTCGTTAAACTAGACATACCCAATTCCAGCAACCGTTCCTTGTATGTTTTAGCCTCCAGTCCCCTAATCATCTTTGTTGCTGTTCTCTGTACTCTGTACTATTTGAGGTCTGAGCCCTTGAATTCACCTCCCGTGAATAATTTGGGTCTAATCTCATAAAGGGGATAGTGGAGAATATAATGAATATTGTCCACTGCTTGACACAAGAACCACAAGGAGCAAGACCTTGTTGGGCAGGATGCTCCCTTGGAGATACGTTCAGAGCATGATCTGTAAGCAAAGGATATAAAAGTCCATTTCAGTAACTGACTGGTAATATTAACTAGGGCAGGGGTAGGCAACCCAAAACACTCAAAGAGCCACTTGGGCCCGTTTCCCACCAAAAACAAAACACTGGGAGCCACAAAACCCTTTTGATATCTACAATGAAGATAATACTGCATATATCCTTTTTTACCTTTATGAGATATATATATGTGTGTGTGTGTGTGTGTGTGTGTGTGTCTTTGGTTAATGACGAATGGGACTTCGTCGAAACGTCGCCAAGACACTTCCAATTTTATGCGGGAGAAAACCCAAATAACCAAAGACCTACATACAAACACCCGCAAAAACCTCGGAAAACATGTGTGTGTGTGTGTGTGTGTGTGTGTGTGTGTAAAAAAGGATATATGCAGTGTTATCTTCATTTTAGATGTCAAAAAGGTCTCTCTGTCTCTCTCCCTCTCTCTCTCTCTCTCCCTCGCCCTCTCTCTCTTTCTGCCCTTGGTCTGCCAGTCCTCTTCCCGCACTCTGTGTGTGTGTGTGTGTGTGTGTGTGTGAGAGAGAGAGAGGCACTTGTGCTTCCCCCTCCCCCTCTCTCCCTCCCTTTCTTTTTATCTCTCTCTCATTCCTCTCCTTCTCTCTTTCCTCTCCCTCTCTCTTTCCTCTCCCTTTCTTTCTCTCTCTCTCTTTCCTCTCCCTCTCTTTCTTTCCTCTCCCTTTCTTTCTCTCTTTCTCTCTCTTTCCTCTCTCTTTCTCTCTCTTTCCTCTCCCTCTCTCTCTCTTTCCTCTCCCTCTCTCTCTCTTTCTCCTTTCTTTTTCTCTTTCCTCTCTGTCTCTCTTTCCTCTCCCTGTTTCTTTCTCTTTCCTCTCTTTCCTCTCCCTCTCTTTCTCTTTCCTCTCCCTCCCTCTCTCCTCTTCCTCTCTCTCTCTTTCCTCTCTCTCTCCTCTCCCCCCTCTCTCTTTCCCCTCCCTCTCTCTTTCCTCTCCCTCTCTTTCTCTCTTTCCTCTGTCTTTCCTCTCCCTCTTTTTCCTCTTTCTTTCTCTTTCCTCTCTCTTTCCTCTCCCTCTCTCTTTCCTTTCCCTCTCTTTCCTCTCCCTCTCTCTCTCTCCTCTTTCTTTCTCTCTCTTTCCTCTCCCCCTCTCTCTTTTTCTCTCTCTCTTTCTCTTTCTTTCCTCTCCTCTCCCCCTCTCTTTCTCTCTCTCCCTCTCTCTCCTCCCCCCTCTCTCTCCTCCCCCTCTCTCTCCTCTCTCTCTCCTCTTCCTCTCTCTCCTTTCCTCTCCCTCTCTTTCTTTTTCTCTTTCCTCTCTTTCTCTCCTCTCTCTCTTTCTCTCTCCCTCTCTCTTTTCTCTCCCCCCTCTTTCTTTCTCTCTCCCTCTCCTCCCCTCTCTCTCCTCGCTCTCTTTCTCTCCCTCTCTCTTTCTCTCTCTCTCCCTCTCTCCAATCTTCTGCTCACCTGGCAAGCTGGCTTCAAGCTGTTCTCCAACAAGCTGACACACATTCTTATTGGGCTAGCTCAGGGGTAGGCAACCTCGGCTCTTTTATGACTCATGGACTTCAACTCCCAGAATTCCTCAGCCAGGCATGCTGGCTGAGGAATTCTGGGAGTTGAAGTCCACAAGTCATAAAAGGGCCAAGTTTGAAGACCCCTGTTCTAATCCAACTCCCTGCTCAAGCAGGAAACCCTATACCATTTCAGATAAATGTCCAATCTCTTCTTAAAATCCTCCAGTGTTTGAGCACCCTAAAGATTGTAAAATCAGGCACAGTTCAGTTAACAATTGCCCTGATTAGGAACTGAAATTCTAGTCCCAATTGTGATTATTTAGTCGAGGACTATATATATTTTGTGGACAGTTTGAATCGCCCCAATGCACCCAGACTGGTGAACATTTTAATAAACATTGATTGCAAAGCAGGCTAGGTCTCCATCTCTGTTTTATTCAGAACTATCAGCATTCATATTTGTTCTCAAGTTAAATCAGAAAAAAGTTAGTAAAAGGCATATTTCCCTTTCCTGCCCTTTGTCTTGGGAGAAAGATCTTCTAGTGTCTTTGTTTTGTGGAATTGCAAAGAAAGCAGATTGCTTAAATGACATAATCCAATTTTTGTGAGGTTGCATACTTGAACTGGCTCTAATTAGGCAGGCTCTGATCACCAGATCTGGTGGGATAAAATGTGGTGGGTCAGTTATGGCTTCGTATATTCAAAAAGCCCACAGAATACATCTGAATTTTATCTGAATTTTTAAATGTATGGTTCTTACTTATTATGATGGGCCTGGAACAAATAGAATGTGTATTAGATAACTCCTGGAGCATTCCTTAGCCAAGGCTTAGCAATAGGGAAGACTAGAGACCAATAGAACAAAATTTTAGATCATTACTAAAATGTTTATTAGATGATATTCCTTATATATCCCACCTTGTCCCGCCTTCTGCTTTAGTGAAATTGTATAAAGCTTTCTTAATCCTTTGTTCTGGGTCCTGGCATTTTGCTGGCTGGGACTCCTTTTGGTGAAGTGCTTCAATAAAAGGAAACGAAACTGCACCAACCTGCACCTCTGTCTGGTGTTCCTCATTAACTTCGGCACCAAGCTCAAACCTGAATTGAAGATAACAATTGTTTTAATGTTTTAAAACCCAGAGTCACCTCTGAGAGATGGGCAGCCCAGAAATCTAAAAATAAATAAAAGATTCTAACTATAACTTTATTTAGTCCTATGAATGTAAAGGTTAGGAAATTTAAGACATTTCCCCACTGCTGGCTTAAGATACAAACCTGTTTTAGAGATAAAACCATGCATAAAATGCTGTCTTCCTTGTCAACACCTTGCTGTTTCTTTGTTGCTCGCTCTGTTCTAAGTCACGGCAAAATGCTGTTGTGGTCTGTGACTGTGACTGCTATTGTCCAGGGCCAGGCAAAGTGGTTGGGTTTCTTCCCTACTTTTACTGCCTCTCAACTTTCAGCACATGCCCAGCCAGAGAGGAAAATTTCCATCATTTTTGTGTGTGTGTGTGTGTGTGTGTGTGTGTAGTTTGCATCAGCAATCGGGAGCCTCTCATTTTGGGATTCTGCTTACTTTTTTCTAAGTTTGTTTTTCCCTCCTCTTTCCTCTCACCAGTTTTCTCATTTCTCATGGGTAATGTACAGGGTATTCCTCGACTTAACAACAGTTCATTTAGTGACCATTCAAAGTTACAACAGCACCGACAAAAGTGACATGACCATTTTTCACACAACCGTTGCAGCATTCCCATGGCCGTGTGATCAAAATTCAGATGCTAGGCAACTGACTCATATTTATGATGGTCCCAGGGTCATGTGATCCGCTTTTGCGACCTTCTTATAAGTCAGTGGGGAAGCCAGATTCACTTAACAACCGTGTTCCTAATTTAACAAGTGCAGTGATTCACTTCACAACTGTAGCAAGAAAGGTCGCAAAATGGGGCAAAATTCACTTAAATGTTTCGCTTAGCAACAGAAATTTTGGGCTCAATTGTGGTTGTAAGTTGAGCATTACCTGTATAATAAAGAAACATGGAGGAAGGCACTGGGGCAGAATGTGCAACTATCTAGGTAGGTCCCTTAAAGCAGGAGAAATGAGACTGCTTAGCTGATAAACTACTGGGAACTAAAAGTGATTGAAACTGACCAATACAGGGAAACTGACAAATTGGAACAATATTCCAATTCACTCCCCCCCCCAACATACCCTTATTATTTTCTGGATATTGATGTGAGGAGAAGCATAGCTGAGACATCTAAAGGTAAAGACAGGTTGCTGAAGGCTACTTCTTCAAATGGTGATGTGACAAGTTCAGAATATTGTTTGAGAGAATAAGATCATCTCATTCTCCAATAAACTGGCAGATCTTTGCTGCCTTCTAGTGCTGGTTACAATTCAAGATCAAAGTTGGGAAGCCAGGAAAATAACTGGTAGAGAAAGAACTTGAAGCAGAGTGTGGAAGACCACTGAAACAGATCTCATTCCCATAATAATGAGTAAGCTGGTCACTGCAGGTTTTACACATTCTGAAGCTCTGGAGTGAAAGAAGGTCAGTTTAAAGGGGAAAAGATGGCTTTAAAATTAATACAAACTGAGATTGTTTCACTCATAGACAGAGATGGAAAACTTGTCAGGGAGAAGATTGGCATTGCCAGAGCGCAATGGCATTATGGTGACATGCAAATGAAGATGAGGCCTTAATATAGTTGCATATTATGACCTTCAGAAAATCAAGTCAGATGAAATATAAATAGTAAAACACAATAAAAGAACCAGTTTGGTCTGTCCAGGGGTAGGCAACCTTGACTCTTTTATGACTTGTGGACTTCAACTCCCAGAATTCCTGAGCCAGCATGGGGGAACTATGGCCCCTTCATGACTGGTGGACTTCAACTCCCAGAATTCCTGAGCCAGCATGAGGGAACTATGGCCCCTTCATGACTCGTGGACTTCAACTCCCAGAATTCCTGAGCCAGCATGGCTCAGCTTGGAAACCTCTCCCTTTCCCCTCAGCATGGCTGGCTCAGGAATTCTGGGAGTTGAAGTCCATGAGTCATAAAAGAGCCAAGGTTGCCTACCCCTGGTCTAGTCATTAAGGCAACCAGGCTCGAAACTAGGAGACTGTGAATTCTAGTTCTACCTTAGGTATGAAAGCTGGCTGAGTAACTTTGGGCCAGTCATCCTCTCTCATCCCAACCTACCTCACAAGGTTGTGAGAAAATAGGAAGGAGGAGTATTGGATATGTTCGTCGCCTTTTGTTATTAAAAAATAATAAAGGTGGGATGTAAATAAATAAAAATAAACAGGCATTTTAAAAAGCAGTATTACAGTTATAGCAGACCGTGAAGGATTCCCCCTAACTGAGCAGTCAGACCTGGTTAAAACTCAAATGGGAGGCTGCTAGAAAGTACCAGGTGTGTTAGCTGGACTGGGCAGTCAAGAAAGTTACTGGGAAAACGTTGTGGTGAACAGACTGCCTTTTACTGCAAAGGAAATGACATAAATACAGATAGTCCTTGCTTAAGTACGGTAATTGGGGTGGGAACTTTTGTTGCTAAGTGATGTGGTTGGAAAATGTGACGTTACAATCTTGACAGTCCATTTGCTGTCAGTAAGCAACTGCCTGCCAGCCTTAAAAAAGCGAAGTCCGTGTGGAAGCTGGAAAGGATAGACAAGTTCCTGGTGATTTGTAAGTAGGTAGGTAGGTAAATAGTTAATAATCATGGGACCTTGTAATGTTTGTAAGTATAGGTTGGTTGCCAAACAACTGGGGATATTACAATGGCTGAAATTTTGAGGACCGATCTTAAATACCATTCATGGACCAACAGACCCTTTTCACAGTCGCCCCGGCCCTGGTCACCTCCAGTTTGGACTGTTGTAATGCATTCTACATGGGGCTGCCCTTGAAGAGCATCTGGAAGCTTCAGTTGACTCAAAATACAATGGCCCACATGTTTTCCTGCAATTCTAAATTTTCACATGTTTTACCTCTTTTGCGGGAACTATACTGGTTTCCAATTTGCTTCCAGAGGCAGCTCAGGTTGCTAGTTACAACCTTTAAAGCCTTATATGGCTTGGGACCAGGTTATTTGGCAGACCTCCTCTTCCCCAATTACCTGGCCCACCACCATAGAAAGGCAGGACATGTTGCAAGTCCCAACTATCAAGGAAGTACAGATAGTTCTTGATTTATGACCACAATTGAGCCCAACATTTATGTTGCTAAGTGAGAAATTTGTTAAGTGAGTTTTGCCCCATTTTACGACTTTTCTTGCCCATTTGTTAAGTGAATCACTGCAATTGTTAAGTTATAACACAGTTGTTAGGTGAATCTGGCTTCCCCGTTGACTTTGATTGTCAGAAGGTTGCAAAAGGTGATCACATGACCCTGGGACACTGCAACCGTCATAAATATGAGTCAGTTGCCAAGCATTTGAATTTTGATCATGTGACCATGAGGGTGCTGAAACAGTCATAAGTGTGAAAAATAGTCATAAGTCACTTTTTTCAGTGTCGTCGTAACTTTGAACAGTTACTAAATGAACTGTTGTAAGTTGAGGACTACATGTACATCTGAAGGGACTTAGGAAAAGGGCCTTCCCTCCCTCCTCTCTTTGGAACATCATTCCCCCAGAGTTAAGATTGGTCTCCATCTTATTGCTTTTCTGCAAGATTTGAATATATGGTTTTGACACCTGGCTTGGGGACCCTATTTGGAGCCAATCAAGAGCCTTGTTTGATTCTTGCTCAGATATAAATATCAACAGTCTGTTTTTTTTCTATTTATTTACAAATCTTCTGTAGGTTGAAGTTCTCCTTCTGGGTATGGTAATTCTGTTTAGATTTTGACTTTGAAGCAAAGTATTTAGGTGCATTTTGAAAGGAACCACATTGAACAAGTAAGGTCTCCATCCAACTAGTACAAAACTAGCTTGGTTTTCAGAAAGGAGATGCTAAAAATGTTTTATGAGACATGTACCATCAGTGGATGTTCGTGAATGCAGTTGAGAATGTAAAAATGATTTTTCCATTAGTAATACCAGGTAGAAAAGTCATGTATGCCTTAACATAGGACAGAAGTGTTAACTCCGGATGCTCTTTGTCTCTGATTGTTCGTCTCTGCATTACGAGGAGCAACAAACCACTTTTATCCAGGAAGGAATGGGCGTTTGACTTAACATTGGCTGCCTCTTACTTCCCCCACCCCCCATTTTATAGCATTTGTTATTCCACAATCCGAGAGGAAAACATGATGCAGAAAATGGCTGCCCACCATGTTTCTTTCAGTATCAAGAGGCCGAGGGTTGTGTGGTTTATTCCAGCTACACTTGAGATATGAATATTCTTCCAGCTGCCTTGATTATGAAAATCATTGATATTTCAGCAAGGCTAATGAGTGAGAAGCAGGGATGTCTGTAGGACGTGATCAGAAAGGTCAAGATGGCAGTCACAATGGTGTGACTGAATCTCTGACCATATTTATGTGCATTACATGTTTGACACATAAAAAACAGGTGGAGCTTTGTACCAGTAGCACTACCTGGGCTGTTCTTACTCTACTTTGCGGGCGCATCTGGAGAATGAAAACTCCTGTCCCCCCCCCTTTTTTTAACCCTTTCCATATGTGTATCTTCTATATATAGTAAAGTGACATTCTGGCTGTGCCGTTTCAGTTAAAAAAACTGAAGTATAGGTAGTTCTACACTTATGATTGTAATTGAGCCTGGAATTATAGTCATGAGTCACTGTGGTTGTTAAATGGGTCACCATATGACTGGACCTGATTTTATGACATTTTTTGCAGTCATTGGTAAGTTAATGTAGCAGTTTTTAAGCCAATCCATTATACCCAGTGGATGTTTTTTGGCAGAAACTGGAAGTAAGTGCCAGAAATCAATAAAAAATGTCAAAAATAGCAGTCTTGTCACTGGGATGCTCCAAAAGGCCATAAAAATGAGCTAGTTGCTAAGTACCCAAAATGTGAACATGTGACCTCAGGGGTGTGTGCCTGTGCGCACGCATGCACAGCCATCTTAACTTTGAAATCGGATCGTAAGTACCTTTTAGGGGGTCTGTCGTGAATCAAGGACCACCTATATGTGACTGCTCTTCTTTGCTATCATTTCTGATTTGTCTTTAGATTTCTTTTGAAGACTGGAAGACTGGTCTGTCCTCTTCTCTTCTTGTTGAAGGACCTTTTTCCAGGCTCTCTGCATTTTTATTTAAATCATTTCTTCTTTCTGCTCTTAAATATCTTTCCTTGATTGAGAATTGGGATTGGATCTGATGAGTTCATCCCCTTCCCTTGCCTTCTTTCTTAGACTATTATCTTGCCTTTCTTTCTGGGGTATACATAGATCACACTCCTCCTATTTCCCCCCCCCCAAACAACAACCTTGTGAGAGGACTTCCGGTTTTGCGCCATAGCGCACGACCACGGGATAGCGGAGCGCCGCTCCCCACAGCCAGTTTTGCCCTGCCAGGGTCTGAAGTTGCCCTGAAGAGGTGACCGTGAAGAAGGGGCACTCTGTTGATCACGAAATGGCAGCGGTCGTTTCATTCGATCCAGGGAAGGCCTTGACCTGACAGGAGAAAGGCTAGCTGCACATTAGCGTCTAGCCCAAGCTACATGCAGCCAAAGTCCAAGAGCATGAACCAGAACATCGGTGAACAGTGTGCTTGGAACTGGTGAGAGCATCGATCTTCTCTCTTCTATCTTTTAACCGAATTCTTGGGAAAGACCCCCAAAGCATTAAACCCTCCGAAAGTGAAGGGAGGGGACTATATCCCCACTCCCTCATAGAGGGAAGCTGCGAATTAATACTAAGGGGAAATAAATATATTGAAATGAAATTTAAAATACGACAGTCTGGACAAATCTAAAAACTAAAAAAAAACTGTGAAGACTATACCCTAAAGAGTTTTGATAAAATTATAAAAAATATATAACAATAATAACTTTTTGTCTGAAAAAACTGGAAAATAAACAACTATTGACACCTAGTGGAGAATCAGAGCACAGAAACAAAGAATAATCTGTTACCTTGAATTTTAAATAACTTTTAAGAAGACAATTGGGAACAGAAAGAGCTAGGCCAGCTATAAGATTAAAAAGTGTTTGAAAAAAAATACCTGGACTGTTGTCTAAATCTAAGAATTGTTTATAGAATAAGAAAAGCTTAGGCTTTTGGCTAATCTTTTAGAGAAGAATTTACAGGAAGGATTTAAGATGGCTAAACATACTGAATTGCAACTTTGACTGATTAATAATTGGTCTCTGAATAAAAAAACGGTTACAGAAATATTCCCTGTATTACTAATTATAGAGACTAAAATATTGATGAAAGACTATTTGAAGGGGGGAGACAACATGGATATCGTATACCTATCAAAAAATGTCGACCACCACATTCAATATTTACCCCTGAAGAACTTAGCCTGGAACATCAAAGACCTCCAGAAGCAACATTTCAAGGCAAGACAAATACTTTTCAAGAGGAAATATACACAATGTTACAACAGATACAAATGACAATAGATTTAAACCACGAGGAAATCAAAACCAACTTTGACGACATAAATAAGCACATTTCTAACCTAAATCTACAATCAAAAAACACCCAGAAAATGATGACGAAGGAACAAACAAATCAGATAACACAACACAAATTAGAAGAACATGGTCAAATCAATGAAGCTACAAATGAAAAGAACTACAATTTAATACAAACAGGAAAAAATCTACAAGACTTTGATATAACAACAAAAATGGAATGGACTATAGAATTCCCAGGAGAATCATCAGAGTTTGGGCGACAGAAAGTATATATTTTACCTATTTTATCTTCTTTATTCCCAACAATACTTACAAAAATACAGGAACTGCCGGGCAAGCAGAATACACCAACTTGGAAAGCAACTCGACAAAAGAAGAAGGCTAGAGACAGACTCAAGAGACTTGACTCACCCTACCAGTTGGAATATTACATGAGCAAACACTTGTTTGAATATAGTTAAAAGAATAGAGAACTTTGAACATAAAGGGGTCCTATAACGAGGGATAAGAGATTTAGGTAGTATAGTATGTTTTACAATATATGAAATGTAAAAATATTGGGATGATGTAACTTTTATAAACATAAGTGAAATATAAGCTGATCAGAAAGAATGTTATAAGCAGATGCTATAAGATAGATAAGTACAGTATTTTTATAATGCATGAAATATGAAAATATTGGGATGGTGTACTGAAATGGAAAAATTTGGATATTTAGATGACTAGCATTGAGAAAATCATAACTGATAAGAATGGATTGAATATAAAGAGGAAATTAAGCTTAAACAAAAACCACGAAAATAGGATGCAGGGTGAACTAATGAGATGATTTTTATAAGAATAATATAAGCTGATAAAAAAGTTATACATAGATGTTATCATTACCTGTACAAATATGAAAAAATGTCTATAATTAATCATACATTGAAAATATTAAGAATTATATTTGTTTAAGGTTGAAGAAGGAGAATACAACTGGGAGAAGGGAAGATCAAAGAAATATAATATTAATTAATATACTAATTATGGAATTATCAAGATCAATCATTATTGACTGTTAATTAATTTTTTTTCCAAATATATAAATCAAGACAACACACTGTACACCAGGCACTGGAGATTGTTATTGTAAAAAAACCAATAAAATATTGTTTTAAAAAAACAACAACCTTGTGAGGTAGGCTGGTCTGAGGAAAAACTGTCCCCAAATAATTTCTATGGGTGAGAGTAGACTAGGACCTTTGTGTCCTTAGGACCAGTCTTATACCTTTTAACAACCACACTACACAACTCTGATAATTTCCCCATAATTTGAACATTAATGAATTGATTGATATTTATTTATTATATTTAATATATTTTAATTAATTTGTGTTGTAAAGTTGACTTGGGTGTGCCTGTGAATTGGAATATCAAGCTGTTGGAATCTCTTCTTTTCAGAAAAGAAAGCATTCAGTCATCTGAGGAAAGTTGGCTCAGGAATTCTGGGAGTTGAAGTCCACAAGTCATAAAAGGGGCCATTGTTCCCCACCCCTGTTGTAGAAGACTGGTGCGTAGGGAAGACCTTTACAGGTTTTATTATTTTATTTTTTATTTTATACTATTTATACCCTACCTTTACTATTTTTTTATAGAGTCAAGGCAACAAACATACCTGGGAG
>NW_015388044.1:115595-130231 GCF_001527695.2 Protobothrops mucrosquamatus
TTTCTAATTGTGATGTACTTGTGATTGCTTTTTTTCTTATGTTGAAAACAATAAAAAAAAATTTTGAAGAAAAAAAAAAAAAGGCAACAAACATATACAATACTCTTTCCTCCTCCTATTTTTCCCACAAAAACAACCCTGTGAGGTGGGTTGGGCTAAGAGAGAGAGAGATTGCCCAAGGTCACCCAGCTGCTTTCATTGCGTAAGGTGGGATTGGAACTCACAGTCTCCCAGTTTCTAGCCTGGTGCCTTAACTAGACTGGCTCTTCTTTTCCCATTTAAATTATTCAGTAGTTTTGTAACTGAAAATCCATCAAATATCTGGTGCTGAGTACTACCAAGTGGGTCAGGCTTTGCTGCTAAACCCTCATTTGCGTACACCTGCTTTACTGAAGAAGTCAGAATTGCAGGTACTGTAACTAGTTTATTGTGTGTTTTGTACACAGCAACCTTGATGGGTCAGAAATCTGGACATCCCAAGGAAAAAAGATATCCCAAACTGTATGGTTATCAGATTCTGGCACCAGAAGAAGGAGAAGAAGACAAAGAAAACCACAAGAAAGAAAACAACAAGGATTTGGAAAAAATTAGCAAGCAGTTTGAAGAAATCATTGGAATGGCAGACTCAAGAAACGGTACTTTGGTCTTTGATTTGTGCTTTATTTATTGATCTGACTTTTATTTGTGTATGCTGCTCCTTTCAGAAAGAACCCTTTTGGCATGTTGCATAGCAAAATACAATATAAAACAAGCTCCATAGGAAAAGAAATAAAACAAGAATGCTACTAGAGAAGGGAGAAAATAAAAGATGGCAAGGAGAGTCAAATCAGAGAACAGCTGTCTGGAAAAATCCGGTTTCCAGGAGCTTGTAAAAAAGCAATGAAGAGGCAGCCAGCTTGATAGCCTCCATACTAGGTCCAATGGGCTGGACTACAGCTGGCTGCAAAAGACAATCCAGAATGTATCTGGATGCTAAACCATGAAGGGCTTTATTTACAGCTCAAACCAGCACCTTTAATTGGACCTGGAATCCAACTGAAAACCAATTTGGACTCCACAAAGCTGGTGTAACCTGCTTCCAGTGTTGGAGCCTGTAAGTGTGCAGCTACTGTAACTAGTTGCAATTTTGGAATAGTCTTTAAGGACAGCCCTAAGTCTAGTGTGTTACAGTGGTCTGGATGCCGGGAATGGGGGCATAGGTTTTCATGGCCAATTTCTATTGCCTGTCATCATTTTCCTCTATGGTTGCCTATTATTATTTCAACTCCTTAGATAAGGAGGACCATAGATATTTTTTCATTCAATCCTTCGTAACAAAACTCTTACTATAATAGAGTTTTACTAGGATACCAGATTTTATAGCATTATAATTTTATAAGCTGGAACTCCTACTCTGGGGACAGAGAGTCTTGATTTCATATTTCTCTTTCTGGCGCTTGGAAAAAGTTGTATTCCCAAGGTTGAAACTCCAGTGGCAGAAGACTTGAAAATAGCATAGGTCAGTGATGGTGAACCTTTTAGAGACCGAGTGCCCCAAAACTGGCCCGCCCCCGTTCTGCCCCCCCCACCCCCACTCCGCCTGCCCGCAGGGCCATTCACCGCCTCCAGGGTCCACCGCAGATTGCCCAGGCAGCCCAGCAGTGCTATGGCAGTCACGCCCTCTGCCCGCGCCCTGCAGCATCAACTGTGCATGATGGGGTGTGAGGACTGAGTCTTGTCTACGCTGCCTGGCTGCCATGTCCTTGGCTGCGCTGCTCTGGGTGGGCCACGTTCAGGGGCGACTCTCCTTCAGGGGGGTTGCTGGAGAGGAGGAATTGCGGGGGAGGCGAGGCTAGGGCAACGGCACGTGTGCCCACAGAGAGGGCTCCAAGTGCCGCCTCTGGCATCCATGCCATAGGTTCGCCACCACTGGCATAGGTTGTGGAAGGGATTACATTTACCAGAAAACTAATGAAAATAATTTTGAATTCAGTGCTCCTTCCTCTAAATGGGAAAGTCCTGCACGCTTTTCTCCTTTGAGTATAAGTCTCATATTGCTATAGATGTCCTGTAGTCTCTCTGAAAAAGCAGGTAGCATTAGATATCTGCAATATCTTTCTCCTTCCTTTTTGTCCAAGCTGCTCATTCTAGTTTTGGGTCTTTCAGGTGCTGTTGGCTTATACAACATTGGATTGAGCTGCTGCATCAACTCATTGCTTCAAAGCTTCTTAATGAACAGATACTTCACTACGATACTTCGGAGGTGAGTCATGCTCAGAGGGTATAGTTAATTTGTCCTCAATCTAAAGAGTGTTCCTTTTCCAACATTAGTAGCTAGAAAACCATGGCTAGTTTTGGAGAAGCTAAGCAAGATTGGCCTGGTTAGTGTTTGGATGAGAAACTGCCCCTCGCTTAGACTGGGATTGCATTGGTTTGTGGGAATGGCCTTGTGTCATTAACTTAGCAACTGCAGTGATTCACTTAACAAGAAAGATCATAAAATGGGGCAAATTTCACTTAACAAATGTCTCATTTAATAACTGAAATTTTGGGCTCAATTGTGGTTGTAAGTCAAGGACTACTTGTAGTTAACTTATGATTAGTTGCCTAGCAACCTGTTGAAGTTACAACCGGCCCTCCCACGACTTATGATTTGCTTTCAAAGTTCTGATGTTACCTCTCCCCATGGTCACGTGACTGAGCCACATTTGCAGCATCTCACAGTGACACGATTGCAATATTCAACATTTTTTGTCAGTTTCTTGCATTTACTTCTAATTTCCAGCAAAAAAACCCACTCTTTGGTATAATGGAATCTCTTAACAGCCATGGTATTTGCTTAACGACTGCTGTGAAAAAAATCGTAAAAGTGGATTCAGTAATGTGGTGACCTGCTTTATGACTGTCATAAATAGGACTGTAATTGCCAGGCTCAATTACAGTCATAAGTCAAGGACTACCGATAGTAAGTTGCTTCTATATTTTTGCCCAGAAAATAACGTAGGCATGTGTACATGGCTTCGAGGAACCACAGAGGCAATAATGTGTGCAGACAGTTGAGAAATGAAAATAGGAAATGCCTATTCTTATCTCTTCTTCTAACAATTTATCTGGGTAAACGTTTAGGCAAGCCAGCCTCCCCATTTGCAGAATGAAAAAAATGAACATTCCTTTTCAGGATTGTTGCAAAACCATAGAATAATTTCAACATTTCCTACTTCCTAGTACCTGTGGCTACTATTATGATTAACTGGAACCATGAAGCTGGTGTGCAACAGCAATGCATTATTATTTAATAAAACATGTATTATTTACACAGATAATATTTTATTTTTATAAAAATAATAAAAGTTTTAAATTTCTACATTGAAGTTTTAAAGCCACATTTAAATCGTTGGCCTCCTCCCTCTTCTTTATGGCGATGGCAAAACTGCAATCTCTGTTGTTGTTAGTGGCGAAGTCGTGTCCGACCCATCGCGACCCCATGGACAACGTTCCTCCAGGCCTTCCTGTCTGTACAATATAGTAAACGTGTTAGGTTTTTATTTCTTTTTAAGGACCTGGCCTTCAAGTATGAGCTCAGTTTTTCCTGACTGTGAAAGACAATCATATTTTGATTCTTTTCACTGCAGGATTAAAGTACCGCTTGGAGCAGCAGAACAGAAGGCCAGTGTCCCTTACCAAATGCTTCTGCTGTTAGAAAATATGCAGCGGGCCAAGGGGAAGTCTGTGCGCCCTTTCCATCTTATCTACTGCCTTTCTCTTCACGGCGTGAGATGTAAGGAAGATCTGGAGCCTCTTGGATACCATTTGGATGGCATAACCTTTAGGGATTGGAAAGCAGATAGTGTTAGCTGGGGAAGGCAAAATTCTGTAAATGGACTTATTGGGCTTATTAGGAGTCCAAAATGGGTTAAAAATGTCTAGGGATTTGGAAAATAGAAGAATATAGTCATGGAAGTAGATGAGAGTATTAGAATTTGGAAAACTAATGTAAAATCCCCTATGCTAAATTGTGGCTTATTGTCTCTTCTAGTGTTTGTTGGCCACGATGCTTCAGAAGTCTATTACAAAATCTGGAACCTACTTAAAGACCAAATCACAAACACAGACCTGGTAAAATCCTATTTTTATAAAGAAGAAAAAAATACTTTTATCACTGTGGTTTTATAGAAGCGTGATGAGTTAATTAATTGTAATCCCCTTTAAGAAAAGCCCAATTGCTGGACTTCACACTTTGACTACTCTCCATTCCTATTTGCTGTGGTGGCTGTCTGAGCATCCAGTGTTATTAGTGTAACGTAGTTTGGCTCTGAGTTTTAAATGGAAGCTTGAATGGAAAACAGTATTATGGGAAATGTGGAGTCCTGCTTCGTCTACTGATGTCCTAGACGAGTAAAGATGATTCTCTCCCAACTTAATGATTATATATTTAACAGAATGATTATATATTTAAGAGAGAGCAGAAGAGAAAAAAGAACTAATTAAATGATCGTAATTGTTTCCCCCCCCCCCTATTGCTCTCTGTTCAATGTAGTGGTGATCTCTGTTGCATATTATTTAATTTGACCAAGTTTTTTTTGGTGTTGGAGGGAATTATGGGAACTACAATTCTAACTGTCTGGACATCAGTAAGTCGGACGTGGTAGAGCATTGCATTAGATGGTCTCACAATGATAGGAACCAGATAGAATCTATGTGTCAAACTGTGTAGTATTGTATCTGTATTGGTAGATACAGTCCTTGACTTAACAACCATTTGTTTAGCAACTGAAAAAAGTGACTTATGAGCAGTCCTCACACTTATGACCATCACGATATTCCCCCCTGGTCACGTGATCAAATTTTGGGTGCTTGGCAATTGGCTTGCATTTATGATGGTTGCAGTATCCCAGGGTCATGTGATCACCATTTGCGACCTTCCCAGCTGGCTTCTGACAGGCAAAGTCAATGGGGGAAGCTGGATTCTTTTAACAACTGGGTGATCTTATCGTGGCAAAAAAAGTTTGTAAAATTGGGCACAACTCACTGAACAACCACCTTGCTTAGCAACAGAAATTCTGGTCCCAATTGTGATCATAAAGCAAGGACTACCTATATAGCCTGCTCTAAGCTCTTGCCCTCTAGATCAGTGTTTCTCAACCTTGACAATTTTAAGGCATGCTGGCTGTGGAATTCTGGGAGTTGAAGTTCACATGCCTTAAAATTGTCAAAGTTGAGAAACACTGCTCTAGATAGACCTGAGCCTTCCACATACATGACAGAAAGAGGTTCTTGGATTCACAGTTCCAGCATGTGGTTGTTATCAAATTAGGAAAGACTGGTACAAAATCACATTTCTGGGAAAGCAATAAAATAATAATAATAATAATAATAATAATAATAATAATAATAATAATAATAATAATAATAATAATAATAATAATAATATTGTTTTCTTTTTGGTTCTTCTCACTTTCCATCTGTTGAAGGTTGAAGAATTGACTCATCTGTATACCATCCATTTACGAGAGCTCTTGGTGTGCCAGAAATGTTCCCATGAAATAAAGATAGACAGTAACCAGCTAATGCTTCATCTTCCAATGTTTGATTTTGATTCCCGTCCGATTATTAACTTGGTAAGTTCATTTGGGCATTTTTGAAAGACAGGAAGATGCAACCAAGATACTCTAAGGCAGGCATGTCAAACTTGATTTATTTATCAAATTTCTCTGCTGCCTAGCTCACTATTCAAAGTGACCGGGCAGCTTACAATACAATAAAAAGCATAAAAACAAAAACATTAAAATTAACAGAAATTAGATAAAACTAAGAACCAGGTACACAAGTGATAAGGAGGTGAGATCTTTTTCGTAACTCCACCAACCACCTCCAGTGTAAAGCATCTCCTTTGGGGGCCCAAGCCAACCCGCAGAGCCACGTTTGAGGTTCTTCCAAAAGACCAAGAGTATGGCGGTGGATATCACCTCTGACAGCAAGATATTCCAAAAGGCAGGGGCCACAGCAGAAAAGACCCTTCTCTTAGACTCCACCTGCAAAAATTCCTTGCCTGATGAAGTCTGCAGCATGCTCCTTGATTACTTTAAATAGGTGGTAAAAGTGCATTTTCAGAGGTATTACTCTTAACATTACCACTGGTAGTTTGAATGATGCAACCTATAGCTGAATATATCTGGAGAATTGCAGGTTTGGAAATGGTAGCTTTATGGCCTTAATTTAAGTGGAAAGAATTAAATATGGGTTGTATTGGAGGGAACTGATATCTGTTCTTGCTTTCTACAATTTATTATTCCTCTTTTCCTAGGAAAATTCACTACGCAGTTTTTTCAGACCAGAGCAATTAACTAAAGAAAATACAAGTTACTGTACGAAGTGTGACAAGAAAACATCATGTCTGCAGGTAATGCTGTTTTAGGTGGCGGAATAGGAGAGATGATTGTTTTGGGAATTTCATTGCCTTTATATTTTAGGATTAAATTATTTGTTTGCCTAAGGTAACTAGTATTGTATCTCTTTATGGCTAGAAAAAATCCACAAAGCAGTTCCATGGCTTTTGTCAAACACACCTTGGAAGAAGCCTCCAGTATATTTTACTTAATGTTAGACCCAGATTTTAGGCCGTCCAGGTTGATAATTTTGGGAATTGAAGTTTAATTGTATCACAATTACATACAATTAAATTGTATTTAATTGTAGAGAAGTCCCTTCTTTGTAGTTTCTTAATGTTGGCTGCAATGGACTATTTTTTGCTGGTCCTTGAACCCCAGTTATGGCCCTTAAAGCCTTCTTCAGGTACAGTTGGCCAGAACTGGTGTGTTTCCAACCAGGAATAGGACACAGCCCTTTCCCCAGGGATCTCCCAGTGTCTATCAAGACTGTCTATTCAGACAGAATGTTTTTTTGCTGATTTTGCAGAGGATGAAAATAATGTATTTGCCACGCATGTTGACGCTGCATCTTGCTCGCTTCCGTTCCAAAGATGGCAACAGAACTAGGAAAGTCACACATAGCTTGACTTTCCCACCAACTCTAGATTTCAGCCAAATCTTGGCACCGGAACAGTTTCATCCAGATGCTAAAAAGAAGGTAGGATATTGACATGCATTCCCTCTGGCATTAAGGCTACTATCATTTAGGGCAGTGGTTCTCAACCTTTTTAATGCCGCGACCCCAACCGGTCGTACGTCAAGGACTAAACCGGTCGTAAGTCGAGGACTAAACCAGTCGTAAGTCGAAGACTTTCCCTGTCCGGGAGCGCAGCGCATGCGTGGTTCTGCCCCCTGCGCCGGCCGAGGCGTAGCTGGCAAGTGGCAGAGACGGAGCAGGCCGACCACCAGCTGGCCCAGCCCAAGGGAGGTAAGGCACCCGCCGGAAAGGGGGAAAAAAATGGCGGACAGAAAAAATGGCGGACAGCCTTGCTTGGCGACCCCCGTGAAATGGTCGATCGACCCCAAATGGGGTCCCGACCCACAGGTTGAGAACCACTGATTTAGGGTGAGCAATTGCGATCTGAGGGGTAAAGCCAGTCCTTGAACCCCAGTCATGGTCTTTAAAGCTTTGGATAATATAATTACCCAAAATTAGTATTTCAGACCAGGAGGAAGACATAGCCTTTTCTCCATGGATTTTCCATTGTTTATCAAGGTGTCCATTCAGACAGAGCTTTCTGATATTCTCTAATCTGTTCAGCTGGAGACACCTTAGTCCTTATATCCTGGATGTTTTCCTTCAGCCTGGTTCTAGAAAAATATATATGAAGGTACTTTGGATCCCCACCCCCAAACCCTGAAATGCAGATCTTAACAAGTCCAGTGTAAAGTGTAACTGTGCAGTCTTGCATGTTGGGAAGGCTTGCCTGAACAGTGTTTATGGGAAAGTAGATCTTTCTCTCTTTGTCTGAAAGGAAAAGATAAAATGAGAATCACATTTCAAATAAAATAACACAATCAGCCTAATTAAATTGATTAGCTATTTCCCCCTTGAATAAACCCTAAGTCTCAGGCCCAGTTTTCTCTGAAAACTAGCCTTGGCCCGATCTATGATAGCCTGAAAATTTTTCAAGACCGCTGTTCCAGAGGATCTTGAGGAATGACTGTTCCCCATTTTTACTTACATATTTCTTATTTATTACCAAATACTGTATTCCTGGTTGTTCGTTATTTTTATTTACTGTGGAAATTTTATATTAGTATGTAAACTGCATTGAGTCTTGAAGATTTAGCAGAATACAAATTAGATATATAAATAAAAAGATTATTTCTTTTCTCTTTATTTTAACTAATAGTTTTGTAGAATATAAAGAGTAAATGAAGGTGAGTTTTAGGTAAAATGGAGAAGCTGATTGGCTCTACCCAATCATGAAGAGGTTCTTGGTTGATGTCTACATCTAGTCAGCAAATTAGAAATTATTGAGAGACTAAACCCACTTCCTTAAGACCTTTGTTGAATTATAAAAGTAGTTTGATTTCCACCTTTCACGTTTTGTCTTTGTATAAATCGTTATATGAGTCTGAAGATGAAAGCTGGTTTCCATTTATTCAGGATGCTTAATATGAGGTGGCTTTATAAAAAGTTTTAGGGTGCCTTATTATGCCAGTTCTTTCCCCTTGAAGAAGAAAATGGTATCCAAGAAGCCAGCCCAAGACTGAAAGAGAGGGGCATGCCAGCACCATCAGCAAATGGCTAGTAGACATCAGGCTCTATAATCCTGTGTGAATCATCTTGACTGCGCCAATAATAGAAGAGTTGACCAAGTGCATTAGATGTTATCTACCTTGAAACAGCCATGGTTTATTTGAGAAATACTACTTTAAAGCCAGAAAAGATCAGGATGAGGTGAAGGAAACATCACAGAGACACTGTAGGGCATATTCGTAGCATACTTCGATGTACTGTAGGTGGAGGAAATGCCTTTTCTTCCCTCCCAACTTGCCCTGCCAAGCAACTACCTGAAAACTCCCAATTATCTGATCTACTTCCTGCATCAGGATTCTTCCCTGCTCTCTCCCCTAAAATAAACAATTGCCTTGTTGGTAAAATGCCCTAATTGCTCTATAGAAAGCAAGCCTGCAAAAATGGTAACTTGTTAAGGGAAAGAGTTGAAACAAAAGAACTCATGTTGTGGACAATTGTCCTTTGACAGTAGAAGGTCCAGAAGTGATGTGACAATAATAGTCATTTCCTATTAAAAGAAAAAAAGTGTTGTATCTGCTTTGTTCCTCAAAGTATTGTTCTGTACTTCTTTCCAGTGTGATGGGATGTACGATCTCTTTGCGGTGATTGCCCACTCGGGACTAGCTGACTTTGGTCATTATTGTGCCTATATCTGGAGTCTCACCGAATATAAGTGGTATTGCTTCAACGATTCCAGTGTTTGTAAGGTGAGGAAGCCAGACACTCTTGGAGATAGTCTTTCAGAATCACAATCACTTCCAATGTTGTTAGATACATTTTGACTTGAATCTGGGGTTCCTGCAGGCAGAATGGGATAACATGCCATAGTTTCTCCTCAGGGTTGTGTCCTAAGTCCGCTGTTGTTCACCTTGTTGACTGATGACTGTGGTGCCAGGTTTGCCACCAACCATATTGTGAAGTATGCGGATGATACAACAGTAGTGGGCCTTATTTAAGATGACAATGAGGCTGCTTATCGCAAGAAAGTAGAGGGTTTGGTGAACTGGTGTAACAAAAACAGCCTCGTTTTAAACGTAGGAAAAACTAAAGAGATCATTGTTGATTTTAGAAAAGGCAGGCACAGCCACACTGCTCTGTGCATTAATGACTCACCTGGTTAGCAGCATCAAGTTTCTGGGTATGCAGCTAATGAACAGACTAGCCTGGTCGCTCAACAGTGAGACAATGGTGAAGTGAGCACAGTAGCACCTGCATTTTCTGTGTCGCATGAGAAAAGCACAACTTCCTTCCCCTGTCCTTACCACTTTCTACAGAGGGTCAATCAAGAGCATCCTGTCATATGGCATTAACAGTCTGGTTTGGAAGCATCACTGCTTCAGACAGGAAGGCAGTGCAGAGAGTGGTGAGGATGGCATTGGTAGTTCACTTTCTTCTATCCAGGACATAGCATATAAGCGATGCTTGAGCAAAGTCTGCAGGATTGTGTGGGACATTAACATTCTCTTCACAACCTATTTTCTTTGTTACCTTCTGGGAGGACGCTCGGTGGTATCCGAAGCAGAACATCTAGATTCAGTCACAGTTTCATTCCATATAGCATCAAACTTGTGAACTCTCAAATTTCTTCTTTCTACTATGTATTCAAAATGGACAGTGATTTGTGTGTGTGTGTGTAGATATACATAACACATACACATGATATACATTTACATATTCCAATAAATAAGCTGTGAGCACCAGGAGTATATTAAACTAACAATGTTTAATAACACAAAACATATACACACCAAGCTTTCGTCGGAATCCTTCCGACATCGTCAGGGTTAAATGCCAGTCCATGGGAGAGTCTCTTTTATAAACCACCACATTTACATATACATACATGTAGATACTTATACATACATATACATACATAGATGTCAACACTGCTCTTGCTTTGACAACAGATGGAAATGTAGCCATCTTTTCTCTATCGCTTTTAGAGTTCGTTGATGCTGGGAGGAGGAATGTGGATGAGAGTCCAGCTAGTTATAACAATAATAACTCAGCCATGGGAACCCAAGGTTATTGCGCCCAGAGTTGATAGAAATTTGGCGGGCAGGAGAGATGGGGAGAAAGCCCACATTTCAAGTTAATTGGGGAATGTGATTTATGAGTGTTAATTGGAGGAGGGAATTGCACTTTGCTACTTTGTGCCAGGGGAGGGGAATTCAGTTTTTGGCTTCAGCTATGTAGTGCTGATACTTTGTTTCTCAAATAAAAGATTCTTTAAGGAAAACAAGGCCTCAAAGTTCTTTTGAAGAGATTCATCTGTCGGAACCATGACATATACATATACATACATACATACATACATACATACATACATACATACATACGTGTGTGTGTGTGTTATGGGTATGGGTAGATATATACTTTATTTTGAGAGCAGGCAACAATTTCATTTTTAATGTGGGCCAGTGTGCTCATAGTAAAAAGGGCTGAATGTGGTCCTGGGGTTGTAAAATGCCAGGTCTGGTCTATGCTATGGACTAATTTGCTTCTATGTTGTTTGACAAACAACAGTTAAAATAAACCATGACTTTCCATTCAATGGGTGAAACATGTTTCAAAAAATATCCTTGAATGTGGACGCTTCTGCTTTATATTCTGCAGGTATTCTGGGATGATATCAAATCTACTTATGGAAGACAATCTCTCTGTTGGTAAGAAAGGTTTTATTCTAATCCATCTGAAATAGTAGTTCAGAGACAGGAGAAGGTGGAAACCACCGAATACAGCTGGCTGTATGGAGAACAAAATTAGATCAATACAATATACAGGTAGTCCTTGACTTATGACTACAGTTGAGCCCAAAATTTCCATTGCTAAGACAGGTGTACTGTGAGTTTTGCTCCATTTTATGACCTTTCTTGCCACAGTTGTTAAGTGAATCACTGCGGTTGTTAAGTTAGGAACACAGTTGTTAAGTGAATTTGGTTTCCCCGTTGACTCTGCTTGTCAGAAGGTCTGAAAAGGTGATCACATGACCCCGGGACATTGCAAGCAGGATAAATATGAACCAGTTGCCAAGCTCTGAATTTTGATCACGTGACCATGGGGAAACTGCAATGGTTGTAAGTATAAAAACCAGTCATAAGTCACTTTTTTCAGTGTTATTGTAACTTTGGCCACTAAATGAATCGTTGTAAGTTGAGGACTATCTGTATTGTCTTTTCCTATTGATTATGAGACTTTTGGAGGACACCAAATTCCTTGTGCCAGTTAGAAGCTAGTTAAATTGACTGAATTCCGGGCAAATGAACTTCATATGATTCTATGTACTTCCCTGAAAGATGTTTGAAGGAGTAATTCTTGTGTTATCAGTTGATCCGCTTTCCCATCATTCATTATTTCTTTCATGTTTTGCAGGGGTGAAACTGCCTACCTTCTGGTTTACATGAGAAGGAGTAGCAGATCCCTCCCAATGGAAATGAAGACTCACAGTAACTGGGAAAGGCCCATTCACACTCCCTGAATTAACCCAGCAAGTTGAACCCATGTCCATCAACATCAGTGAATGACAATTCATATGAAAAATGTATATCTCAAAGGGAGAATTAGGAATGTAGTTAGCCCTCTAGAAAATGAGTACATAAACAAAAGAATGAATTTCTTTCTAAATAGTTCTGGAAAACTGCCCATAATTCCTTCTTGGGGGTCCAGTTTCTAGAGCAGTGGTGGCGAACCTATGGCACGCGTGCTAGAGGCAGCAGTCAGAGACCTCTCTGTGGGCACGCGCGCCATACCCCGGAGATGGCAACTGTCTCTCTTCAACCAGCCGCCTGCTAACTTGCCGAGGTCCCACGTGGCCGGATGCATCCCAGCACGGCTGGTTTCCCTCCCCCCGTCCCGTCCCTCCTGGCCTCGCATGCTCTCCTTTTCCCAGGCATGACCCACTCCATTGCCTCAGCTGTTGGCCGGCCATCTACCTCAGAGGCGGCTTTTTTGAACTGCTGGTGGCAGGCTGCAGAGCCACAGAGTGCGCTGGTTGAGGGGCTGGCAGGCTGTGACTGCTGACGGGCACTGTCGGCCCTCATGCACTCGCTGGCTTCTGTGTGCAGGGGCTGATGGTGTCAAGCAGTAGGTGCCCCGGCCCTTGCCTTGCCACATGGCAATGGCACCCCTGCCCTGCCTCGCCTCACCCCGCAGGATGAGCCTCCTGCCCCACCTGCCAGAGACCCCCTGGATCTCCCCCAACCCTGCCCACCCACAGGCATCCCTCCCCATGAGCAACATTGAGGTGACCATGCCCATCTTGGGCACACCCACTCAATCTGCCATGACCACCACAGCCACCCCCATCCAGTGGGCCACGCCCACCTGGCACCCGGCAATAAATAAGTGGGGTTTGGGTTGCAGTTTGGGCACTCGGTCTCTAAAAGGTTCGCCATCACTGTTCTAGAGTGATCACAATTTATCAATTAACATAGGAGTAAATTTTAGTATTTCTGCACAAGACTAATATATACAAGTGTGTCTGTTTAAAATGAACTTGTATACTTGAAATTGCATTTTCAGTGGCCTGAGTAACTTGCTTTTTCTTTAGGGGGACATAGTTTTATACAATGGTTAACTACCAGCTACTCTTTCCTACAGAGAGTCATAGGAATTGTAAGATGCTGCAATTGAAAAAGAGATACTTTACATCTGCTTAAATTCGGGCACATTGTATAATAGAAGAACACTTGGAGCATATATTTCTTAGATCAACAAGTTTGTAATTTGCTATACATTTCAACATCAGTCATAGAATGAGGTCTTCTCTACTCTCTTACGATTACTCCAGTGCTTTAATTTGATGTATTTTATGATGATGTATTTTATTATAGCCACCCATGTGCCAGAAATTGCTTGGAATGGGGAAGTGAATGAAATGACACTTTTTTTTCGAAAATGAATGGTTACTTGATCTACCTCAGGTTTCCTTGGACATGTTCATAAGACTGACAAATGAGTGATAGAGTATAAAAAATAATCAACTGGCTATAAAATTAGCTACTTGGCTTAGTGATGGAATAATAATTACTGGCGCTGGACTAGCAAGCGTATAAATTTAATAAATAAATTATCAAATTTAGCAAAAGGGTTTGTATCTACAACAGATTTATTTTGCTTTATTTTAGTTTTGCTTTATTTCAGGAATGCTTTATACTATTATTTATAATAATATAATGCTTTATATATTTATAAACTAATTGTTTATAAATAATCAGTATCATCAACCTGTCATTGCAATATTTATGAATAATGTTATATTTTAATTATATTTTCTTGCTTGGAAAATATTCTATGCCATGAAGCAGTTAAGTAATTCTCTGAAGATGCAGAAAGAGAGTTAATCATATCATTCTGTTAAGTTGATGAGAAACCTCTGATGGGAGCAGATCTAATAAAAATGCAAATAAGGATTGCAGCAGATCATAAATGAGTTTTAATTCAGTTATGGAATATTAAGGTGTGTTTGGACTTTGGAAAATCCAAAGTGAAGATATACTAAATACAATTTGTACAGCCTATGGTCATATTAATGTTGAGGAATTCTAGAGGGCAATATTAATCTGATCTGGATACAGGTTTCCTCTCCATGTTTATGTTCATGTAATGACCCACTGGCAAAGTAGACAGGTCAAATCTAACCTTACAAGTTTTGGCTTCTCCAACCCTACTAGTTTTTAGATGAGAAAGCACTTGGGCTGAGACTAATTTCCCTTTTAAAAGACAATTTGAAACAAGCATTAGTGGTGAAGAAAGCATTCAAATGTTCTGTCCCTGTTCCGACCCGCACACCCAAACAGCCAGCCGAGGGTTTAAAGACTTCTCCAGACACCACTTCACAGATAAGAAACTTGGCAGCAGCTCCGTAGCTGCCTGCCAAGACCTTTTACTCCAAACACACAGAAACAAAAACAATACACACAGTTTAAAACCACAGCACACTACTTTGCCAGAGATTCAGCTTTTGTCCGTCACAGAGGTCCAAA
>NW_015388044.1:132651-134552 GCF_001527695.2 Protobothrops mucrosquamatus
CTTTTCTTCCTCATTATCCGACACACCTGGCTCCTGGCCAATCTCAGAACCACCTGGCTCCTGGTCAATCTCTGAGGCAAGACACCTGAGGCATTGCCAAAGAGGAGGGTCCTGGAGAGGGAGGCCTAGCCATCACCTCTCCTTCATGTTCGGAGCCTTCTTCCTCCGATAAAGAGGGGCTCACAAGACGGAGCCACAACATCAAAGAGGTTTCTCACATGAAGTGTTAATACCACTTTACAATGCCTTGGTAAGGCCACACTTGGAATACTGTATCCAGTTTTGGTCACCGCGATGTAAAAAAGATGTTGAGACTCTAGAAAGAGTACAGAGAAGAGCAACAAAGATGATCAGGGGACTGGAGGCTAAAACATATGAGGAACGGCTGCTGGAATTGGGTATGTCTAGTTTAACGAAGAGAAGGACGAGGGGGGACATGATGGCAGTGTTCTAATATCTCAGGGGCTGCCACAAAGAAGAGGGAGTCAAGCTATTTTCCAGAGCGCCTGAAGGCAGGACAAGAAGCAACGGATGGAAACTAATCAAGGAGAGAAGCAACTTAGAACTAAGGAGAAACTTCCTGACAGAACAATTAACCAATGGAACAACCTGCCTCCAGAAGCGGTGAATGCTCCAACACTGGAAGTTTTTAAGAAGAGACTGGACAGCCATTTGTCCAAAATGGTATAGGGTTTCCTGCCTGAGGAGGGAGTTGGACTAGATGACCTTCAAGGTCCCTTCCAACTTTATTATTATTATTATTATTATTGTTGTTGTTGTTGTTGTTGTTGGAAAGAAAGTTGATACCAAGAAAATGGTGTGCTGAAGCAAGAAGAGAACATCCTCAGATGCTGAATGTGCTTCATCTTAGTTACAAAATGCCAACAAACTCCTTGGAGAAGTTTGACTGAAAGGATGTTCAGGTATACTAGGGGTCTTGGCTCTTTCTGCTGCTGCAAAGGAGACATTCCTTAAGGAAGCTGGGCTATGAAATCTAGAACCACATTGTTTCCAACGGATTGACAGCAGAGGGCAGCCTAAGAACGAGGCAGAGAAATTCCATTTCCCCCCCCAGTGGTGCAAAAGAATTAGCTTTAGAAATGTATTGCAAGGGAGAATAGAATTTTGGCTAAATTTTCTTGGATGGAGTGGGGTGTTCTTGGACACATCCAATATCAGATGATGAAGAGATGCTTTGTGGATTTTAAGATTGCCAGTTTCTTTTTGTGTGCTAAATTTATTTATTTATATCCCACCTTTATTATTTTTTTTATAAACCAATTCAAGGTATTAAATGTAGTTAATACTCCTTCTTCCTCCTATTTTGCCGACAATAACTCTTGAGATGAATTGGGCTAAGAAAGATTACCAGAGTTACCCATCTGCTTTTCATGTCCAACTTTTTCTTCGATTGTACAACCTTCAGGAATCTCTCTTTATTTTATCTCTACAATAAACTTAGAGGTAGGTTGCTTTGAGAGTGATTGGCTCAAAGTCGCAGGATCAATTTTTTACTGCAGTGGAAGGACTTGAACCTGGATTTCTCCATTTCTCATCCAACATTCCTAATCCACATTACACTATACTGGATTTTTTACCTGAAAAAAATTGCTTTTAAGTATTCTACTTCCAGGGAGGCATAGCTATAAATCTGTCCTCCCATCTCTTTATGGTGGAGGAGACAGGATAACCCACCTTCCATAGAAAGACTGGGGACAGTTCTGTAGGACAGATTAAACACATAAATTACACTGCCATTATAGGTTCAATCAGGGCTGAGAAACCTAAGAAAGGCTTAAGTCAATCCTTTTGATCTAAGCAGGGTTGCAAACAAGAAAGAGATGTTGGGTATTGTCATATTGAATAGCCTTTCCCAACCTAGAAGCTTCCATGTGGGGTGC
>NW_015388044.1:135730-139208 GCF_001527695.2 Protobothrops mucrosquamatus
ATAATATATTCAGTCCTGGCTTTATTTGAAACACTTAGCATAACCATATCAGCTGGGTTGGTGCCACATGCAGAGCTACGAAGGAGTCGACCACAATTTATCTTCATGAAAACCCAGCTCCTGAGGTCTCTATTCTTGACCCAGTCCATTGAAAAAGGCAGGACAATTGTACAGGAAAAACTGCCTGTGTCTTGCAGAGTTTTGATTTGCAATATTACAGATTTTTCTACTGTCATCGTTCAGAATTGCATTTCTTAGGTTAGAATAGCCTTCACAATTCATTTAAGGCCCCCCAAACAATGGTCAAGTATGCACAAAATTTCTTTTGTATCTCTTTAGCCATTAAATAATTCCTCTTTATAAATCATCAATGTATCACTGCTTCAACGTGGAAAATTTCAATTAGAGAGGAAAAATTTGCAGAAAGCTGAGGGCAAAGGAGGACAGCACTGCTTACTGAACTCAAGTGGCCTTGGAGAGACAGGACCTTCTGTCTTGTCCAGTAAGCAAAGAGGGACTTCTAAAAGGCTTTTCTAAAATGTTTTGAGCTCTGTCCTGCAGCTCAAATTGAATCTTTTAGGCAGAGAATTTTTGTTTATTTAACACAGACAACGAGGCATTGATTCAGTCAATCCCTTCCAGCCCCGCTTGTTTGAGGTCCTTGTTTTCAGGTGAACAAGGAACCAAAAAATGACCTGTCTGTCTTTGCCTTCCTCAGGGAGAGGATCAACCTAACAAGTTTGTTTCATGGCTTATCAAAGAAAAACAATCTATTTTCTCTTTTAGTGAATGGACGTGATTGAAGCACAAATTACTCCAGGTAGTCCTTGACTTACCACCACAACTGAGCCTGCAATTTCAGTCATAAGTTGTGAGGTTTGTAAAGCGGGTCATCGTGTGACCGTAACTGATTTTACAACTTTTCTTGTGGTGGTTAAGCAAATGCCATGGCCATTAAGTGAACAGTCATTGTTTGCTATGGGTTTTTTTTTCTGAAACCAAAAATGTTGGAAATCGCAGTCCCATGACCAAGGGATGCTGCAAACAGCCAAAAATACAGACCCCTTCGTCCAAAATTTGATCATGTGAGCAAGGGGGAATGGTGGTACAGCAGAGGTGGATATTGGAACTTTGAATCCAGGTCTTCAATCCCCTTTTTGGGGGGGTCCATTGTAACTTCAGTCACTAAGCAACCATTCATAAGTCAAGGACTACCTGTAATAAATAAATCACTATCAATGACTTTTATATGTTTCAATCAGAATGAGGCGATATGAAGAGAATCTGGAGTCCCCAACTCTGTGGTTCCTTTCCAAGAGGGGGCATTTTTCTTTGGAAAACTAACTGCCGGGAAGACCGTTGCAAACCTTTATGAGAAATGAGCTTTCAACAAAACAGAGCACCAACTTCAATTCAATATTCCAGGTGGGGACATTGGTTTGTGAAAATTTGGGGACTCTGTTTGAGGTCATCCCATATTTGTGTGTTATTAACCAGATATCTAGCTGGAGATGTGAGATGGAACAGAAGATGGCTAGTATAGCCTTGCATTCATCAATCTTAATCATTCTTGGACTTTCTGAGGGAAGGGCAATTGTTAAACAGCACTTGTAGGACATTGCTATCTGGACTGATAGAGGACTTACTGTATAAAGAAATCTTTAAACATCAGTATGAGTGGTCCTCGACTTACAGGTTTAGTGATTGTGGCAGCAGGCTAGAAAGGGGAAGACCATGAGTTCAAATCCTGCCTCAGCCATGAAAGTCAGCTGGGTGACTTTGGGCCAGTCACTGTCTCTCAGTCCAACCTGCCTCACAGGGTTATTGTAGGGAAAATAAGAGGATGAAGGTATATTGGATATGTTTGCCCCCTAGAGTTATTTGTAAAAATAATCAGGCAGGATACAAACAAACAAACAAATAAATAAACCACAATTGGGACCAGAATTTCCATTTGATAAATGGGACTCCATGTGAGAGGCTCTTGAGGGGAAAAACAGTATATGAAGTTGATTTATCAGATTCTGAAGGGGGTTTTGTGAATCCACAGCTATTGAAGTGTTTTTGTCACAACATGAAAACTAGGAAGTAGGCCCTATCAATTCAGTGGGGTAGCATTTTTGATAAAGAGGAATAAGAGAACGTGGAAAATTCTATGGGTTTCAGAAGAAAAATAGTGTCCACAATGGCTTCCTCAGATACCAAATGTGCCCACAGATGCCAAAAGTTGAGGACACCCACTTCCACCCATGTTCTGCAACCAGAGGTTAGCTACCCGTATTTTAATATTTTACAAATAAGATCCTTCTGAATCCATGGAAATTTACCTTTGGGAAGACATCCTGGATGTTGTGAGTTCTCATTCGGTACAGGTATATTTTTAAACTCCTGTGTGGACAACACTGCATCACAGACATGGACAGTGTTCTTTTATACACTTCAGCTTTACTGTCCCAACTGGTTGCTTTTGTTTTTGCTCAGAAAGTCTGTGGCAGGAAAGCTGCTGGCATTTTGCAGTTAACATTAAAGAAAAGGCAATTGAAGAATGCCTTTTTGTACAAATAAGGCATAATTCAAAGCAAGACATCCTTTCCAACCTGATTCTATCCAGGTATACACAATTATAGTCCACATCACTCTTAGTTGCTGGCTGGGAGAATGGGATGAGTTGTGTGGTCTGACAATTGGCAGCATGGGGTGCCAAGGAAGGCAGGGTTCACCAGGACAATGTGACACATTGAGGTGGTGCATAGTAGCATTACATAGTGGTGTAATGATAGCTACCAATTTAAATGGTCACCACAATGTAAGCCATTGCTGAAACTACCAACAGGTCCGTTCCAGCTTTGCCCACGGATCCTAAGCTATCTTATAGAATTGTATTAGTACCTGGAAATCTGGAATCTGGGCTGTATGTTTTGGGGTATCTTTAGAAAGCTCTGGCTAAAACCCCGTACATTTGCAACCTGATACATTAGTATATAGAAAACTTGGACCAGATAGAGATAAGCTTACTTAGATAAAAGATTAAAAGTCCAGAAGGTTCCCTCTTTCCTTTACTTAACTAGGCCATGTCAGCAGATTGGGGACTGTTCAACGGGAAGATTGTTATCACGTTAATATTGTAATGAATGGCCACTGTGGGACATTTATGCCTTGACATTTTGCAATGTCACCAACTGTGCCTCCTGCATTCCATGATCATTTGCCCTTACTGTTTACAAGGGAGCATTGTTTTTCTGTATCCAGGTATGTATTAATGTTTCCCAAAGGACAGGCAGTTGAACGTTTCAGCTAAAGGTTCTCACTCAAGAATGCATATGCCAAAAAATATGTTAGTATTTATGGTGTAAACTGCTGGGAACGATTTTTATTGAATCTGGTGGTATGTAAGGAAGAAAGTAGATGGATAGATCTATCTATCTATCTATCTATCTATCTATCTATCTATCTATCTATCTATCTATCTATCTATCTA
>NW_015388044.1:140144-191783 GCF_001527695.2 Protobothrops mucrosquamatus
GCCGGAACGCGGCGGAACCGCGTTCCGGCACCTTTTTCCGGGCCGGCCGCACCAGAAATAGCCCCTCCCACACCGGAAATAGCCCCTCCCAAATTTTACTTGCATTCCTGTTCTCTAAAGGGGCGGTCCTAGGGTTTGATGAGGGCGTGGCCAGGTTTGAGTTCCGCCACCTTTTCTCCGAGAAAAAAAGCCCTGGATAGATAGATAGATAGATAGATGATAGATAGATAGATAGATAGATAGATAGATAGATAGATAGATAGATAGATAGATAGATGTAGGTAGGTAGGTAGGTAGATACATATATAGATATAGATAGATATAGATATAAGATAGATTATAGGTAGGTAGGTAGGTAGATATAGATAGATATAGATAGATGTAAATATAAGATAGATGAATGTAGATAGATAGATAGATAGATAGATAGATAGATAGATAGATAGATAGATAGATAGATAGATAGATAGATAGATAGATAGATAGATGATATGTGTCATGGTGGTCTATAGGTGAAGATGCTTGCCTTCCACCTGGAAGGTTGAGAGTTCAATCCTAGGCAGTAACAAATGTTTCTCTCTCAGAGCATCCAGCCAGTAAACGCTCAGCTCTGTTCAGGAATTACAGGGTCATAAAAAGAAAAAAAAATAGCCAGCCAGACAGATGATAGACAGACAAAGTCAGTCAGTCAGTCAGACAGACAGATACAGTCAACAAGGTGCCACAAGACTGTGTTTGCCAAAGTGAGAAAAGGTGTTTGGACAGGGAAGCCAGAAAGTGGTGAAGGGTTTGGGAGAAGGGAGGAGAGTGATGGCATTCAATTCAGTTCAGTCCAATATTCAGTGAAAAGTTAAATTCAAAAATTCAAACTGCAGCAGAAATATAGCAGATAGGAACAAGTCCCAACTCAAAACAGGCATGGGCCTGCAGTGATATTGATTTTTTTTGCTTAACGCCCGATGGAATGCTGAACAACAGCCAGGAATGAAATGTA
This sequence comes from Protobothrops mucrosquamatus, assembly GCF_001527695.2. Classification (NCBI taxonomy): domain Eukaryota; kingdom Metazoa; phylum Chordata; class Lepidosauria; order Squamata; family Viperidae; genus Protobothrops; species Protobothrops mucrosquamatus. The sequence goes on from NW_015388044.1 coordinate 141,139, forward strand.
GTGTTACAGTTTCCACCAAGAAACGCCTTTCATATTTAACAATAAAGCCGTTCAAGATATGATCAGACAGTTAAGCATTATAACCTTTAGCTTAGGGAACAGAAGTTTCTGGAAAGTTAATACATGTGGCAATGTTCATTTATATGTACAGATAATGTTATTATAGTAGAAGGACTTTGTCTTGCTGGTTGGAAAAGGGTAATTTCCAGTTTCTTGCAATTGGCTTTGTAGATTTTTTTCCTAACGATTATATAGCTTCATTTTTTTATTTTCCACTTTGATGATATTATTGTGGTTTTTGGCTTAATACTGTTTATTGCTATTTTTCTTACTTCACTTGTACTGTGGATGTTTTAACTGTGTTATATATTTTACGTAAGTGGCTGAGAATCTATTTTGGATTGCGGTGGGATAAAAATACCTAGAATAAAAAAGTAAGGAAATAACACTTTTACAGGTTTATTCTACTTCTGGTTTGAACCTTTTTTGTACATGTCCATGTGCACATGCAAATACACACACACTAGTTTGTAACCCAGCAGCCTATTAAATAAAGTTCTATGTCCAGATTAATGCAAACACATACACCATTCAGTTTAACATACAAAAATATGTGTGTTTATTTATTAAATATTAGAAGACATTAAAAACAATTTGACAAAATAATCTGTCCAGGGAGGCAAAAGAAAGGAGAAAGTAGATTACCAGCCATTAAGGCAAAAGGAGGACATGTGTTTTTTATCCTCATTTTCTCTGTCCGGTAGCCTTAAAATCAAGTATTATCTGGCTTTTTGAATATCGTTTTTTTTTGGGGGGGGGGAGGAGGGACTACAAGTAGTCCTTGACTTACAAAAGTTCATTTAGTGACCATTCAAAGTTACAACAGCACTGAAAAAGTGACTTATCAACAATGTTCACATTTACGACCATTGCAACATCCCCATGGTCATATGGTCAGAATTCAGACGCTAGGCAACTGACTCATATTTATGACGGTCACAGTAACTTGGAGTCATGTGATCACCATTTGCCACCTTCTGGCAAGGAAAGTCAATAATAATAATAATAATAATAATAATAATAATAATAATAATAATAATAATAATAATAATAATAATAATAAAGTTGGAAGGGACCTTGGAGGTCATCGAGTCCAACCCCCTGCTCAGGCAGGAAACCCTACACCATTTCGGACAAATGGCTGTCCAGTCTCTTCTTAAAAACTTCCAGTGTTGGAGCATTCACTGCTTCTGGAGGCAGGTTGTTCCATTGGTTAATTGTTCTAACTGTCAGGAAGTTTCTCCTTAATTCTAGGTTGCTTCTCTCCTTGATTAGTTTCCATCCGTTGCTTCTTGTCCTGCCTTCCGGCGCTTTGGAGAATAGCTTGACTCCCTCTTCTTTGTGGCATCCCCTGAGATATTGGAACACTGCTATCATGTCCCCCCTCGTCCTTCTCTTCGTTAAACTAGACATACCCAATTCCAGCAACCGTTCCTTATATGTTTTAGCCTCCAGTCCCCTAATCATTTTTGTTGCTCTTCTCTGTACTCTTTCTAGTGTCTCAGCATCTTTTTTACATCGTGGTGACCAAAACTGGATGCAGTATTCCAAGTGTGGCCTTACCAAGGCATTGTAAACTGGTATTAATACTTCACATGATCTTGATTGTATGGGGAAGCCAGATTCACTTAACCGTGTTACTAACTTAACAACTGCAGTGATTCACTTAACAACTGTGGCAAGAAAGATTCGTAAAATGGGGCAAAACTCACTTAACAAATGTCTCGCTTAACAACAGAAATTTTGAGCTCAATGGTGGTCGTAAGTCGAAGACTACCTGTATTTTCACACCAGTAGTCATTCAAACTTTTGGGCATGACCCTGATGACCTTATAAATTAGCTTCTGCTTCTTTTCCCTCATCCATCCACAAACCATAGCAGAGATTTACATTATTTAATTTATGACCCGTTTCCAGCAATCAGTTCTAGTCCAGTTCCTCCCAATTTACGATCACTGTAATATCAAAGATCCCGTGATTGGTCATATGTTTCTAAGCTGAAATTTGAAAAGTGCACCATCATTGGTTCTATATTATGACCATAATATAATATGACTAGCATATGTTCTTGAAAATAGAAGTTTGTTGGAAAAATATTGCGATTGAAAAACCAGTCTTTCTGATGCTAGAAAAAGCAATTTCATATACAGATAGGCCTAAGCACCATTTTTGTTTGGAAGTGTTTCATTGTAAGTGTGTCCTCCTTTCCCCCACATTTGTTCTCCTTTCCAATTGTCTCTGTTCTCCTTTGCCTGTTAAGGTACTTGGAGAAAAAGACACAAACAAGAGGAAAACTATTTACATTATCCATTTTCAGAAGAAGCTCCAATAATCAATCTGGATATTTAATGGCAGACCCGTTGAATCAGTGGTGGGATTCAAATATGTGAACAACTGGTTCTCTGTGTGGATGCCACTTCAGGAAGTCCATTCTGGGCCAGGGCAACAAAAAATTAGCTACTGGTTCTGCCAAACTGATGCGAACTGGCTGAATCCCACCACTGCATTGAATACAGTAAATCATTTAAATATCTAGTTTTTCACTTTCAATCTTTTTCAATCTAGAGATCGCGTTTGGGAAGCAGAGCTGGCTGCGTCACCCCTCATTACATTAACACCAAATTAATACCAAATGGTGTCCACATTACATTAACACCAAATGGTGTCCACTTGGAGGAAGGCACTACGGAGCCTTGCTGTTGGAACACCATGCATCAGAATGGCTGCTTTCCAAAGAGATCTGCTAAAATATAAATAAATGACTGAGCCATGATGGGGTGGGGGGTGGGGAGAAAGGGGTGGGACCCAGTGGGGTGGGAAAGGAACCCAGTGCCTAGGGCAGGGGTAGGCAACCTTGGCTCTTTTATGACTTGTGGACTTCAACTCCCAGAATTCCTGAGCCAGCCATGCTGAGGGGAAAAGGAAGAGGTTTCCAAGCTGAGCCATGCTGGCTCAGGAATTCTGGGAGTTGAAGTCCACGAGTCATAAAAGAGCCAAGGTTGCCTATCCCTGGATTATGGGTACAATTTAGCCCTGCTATGTTGCAGGCAGACTCAAAGCCAGTGCTCTCCTTACTTTCTCTGTTCTTTAATATCCCTGGAAGCTTAATCAGATTCTTCTAATATTCTTTCTTCATGCTTCTCCTCTGGCCTGGCCACATGGCCTTCTCACATGTCCTCCTCAATTTTCATAGAGTTTGACACCACTCTTTAATTCTGCCACTTCTTCTTTAATGAAATTCGTTTGTTTTGTTTTCCAATCTAAGTGTTCCCTTTGGCATGTGATTATTGGTTTGACGGCTTGTTTTTAATTAATGATCCAGTTGTATTGTTATTATTTTTGTTGATTTGTCTGTTTGATCAATTTTGATCTAATTGATTGGTCAACCATATTTGATTGCGCCAAATTTTTATCTATTTCCAAAGTTGCAGTTTTTGCCTTACATGTCTTTCATATATTTCCTCTAAAGTACCGTAGTTGTTTATACCCTGAGAATTGTGGTTCAATTTCCTTATTTTAAACTGGCTATTCAAAATTTTCATTGGTTGCAATCAGTTAATGATTATGTTGGCCAGTTCTTCCACTTTTTCAGTTTCTAATCTTGTTTTCAGTGTTTTCTAAATTGTTGCTCTAGTCTAATTCATAAAGTTCAGTATCTATAAAAACTTTAATAAGAGTATGAAAAAAAATCTCTGATCCTGTAAGTCATTACTCAGTGAAATTTGATTCCAGAAATTTTATTTTCCCAATTTCATGCAATTACTTTTTGAAACCATAGAGCAGGGGTCTTCAAACTTGGCCCTTTTATGACTTGTGGACTTCAACTCCCAGAATTCCTCAGCCAGGCACGCTTATCTTACCCCCAGAGGTGAGGTTGGTCCCTACTCTTGGGCTTTCTGGAAGTGTGAAGACTGGGCTCTGCTAACTGTGGTGGGATCAAAGAGTGGCACACAACTCTGGGGTTGGCTGGTGACTTGAGGTGACACCCTCTGCCTTTTAAACTTTTCTTTTAAATTTGTCCTTACTTTATTCTTGTTTTTAACTGTATGTCTTTCATATGGTTTTATCATTTGTATCTGTAAATTGCCCAGAAACACTGGAATAGTAATGGGCAGTTTCTAAATTAAAAAACAAAACAACAAGGCAGAAGTTGATGGATTTGACATATAACAGTTTTTCATAATCTCCAGCAGCTTTCCAGTTCTTTGCCCTGGTTGCCTAGCAAATGAAGCTAAGGTTTGTTAGTTCCTTGTCACCTGGTGTCCAGGAACTGTACGATTAAATGAAGCCCATGTTGACCTGGATGTTGACTGACCCAGTAATAGAGGTTTGTTTCCTAGTTTTCTTGGATATGGCCTGCCTGATTTGGGAGATCTTGCCTATAAAGTAAAGGGACTCTAGGAAGAGTCCAAAGAACAACAGAGAAGTTGCTTTTCTCTGCCCTCTTTCCAGAGTCAGATTGCATTTATTTAGCTTTGAGAAAAGATAGAGGTACAAGGTCTCTTCAGATACCTGAAAGGATAGGTAGATGGTTGAAACATTGTCTCTCACTCTCTTCACCGCCCTGAGTCCCGTAAGGGAGATAGGGCGGTATATAAATTTAAATAATAAATAATAAAATAAATAATCTACTTGTGGGGCATAAGGTACATTGTTAGAAAAATCCTTGCAACAATAGTAGTGACTATGGAACCAAGTATCCAGGCAGGCAGTGGGGTGCTCGTTATCAGAGGTATATTAGCAAAGACTAGATAGCAATCCATTGGGAATGTTTTAATTTGGACACCTGCATTGAGCAAGAGGTTAGAAACAAGGACCCTTCCTCTATTCTGCTCCTTGCAACATCCCATAACACCCAAGTGGTCTTCCTAGAATGTTCTTCCTTGATCAGAGTTGTGTGTCTTCCCAAAAAAGCAACTTGAATGTTGAGTCTGAGGTTCCAACAAAAAAACCATCTCTGAAGGTCTGCCAACCTTTTTTCCATATAGTGCAGACATGTCAAACACAAGGCCTGGGGGCCAGATGCGACCCGCGAAGTGGTTTCATGTGGCCCGCGAAGCCATCCTGGAAACAGTGAGGGAACGGCCCCCGCTGCCTTGGCCCTGGCCCAGGCCAGCCGGGAGCCAATGTACAATTTTGTGGTGGCCATTGTGGTGGCCATCTATGCTGAAATGCATTCAGTCTTAGCTCCACAAGGCCGTCTGGAAACAGGGAGGAACCAGCCCCTGCCGTGTCGGCCCCGCCCCCTGGGTGCATGCTGGGGAGGTGTCACCCTTTGTGAGGAATGAAGAAATGCATCATTGCCTGGAAGTGGCCAGCAAATGGCCCTCATCTACTTCACATATCCGTCTTGATGGGCTCTGGGGGAGGGGTTTCAGCAGGCAGTGAGGCTCCTCCAGTGGACCATGCCTTGGCACTTGCCCTGGTCCCACCCTTCTGCCAGAGACCCTCAGATCTGTCCCACTCCTGCCCAGGTCCCCACAGGTACCCTTGACGCAAACGATGTAGAGCTGGCCACGCCCACCCAATAGGCCACACCCATTCCATCCACACCCACCCAGTAGGCTGCACCCACCCTGGCCACACACCCCCGCCCCCCCCCAGGGCAACCGCAATGCTGATGCGGCCCTCAATGAAATTGAGTTTGACACCCGATATAGTGTGCTGCTGATCTAAACTTCATCCCTTTTGGAGTGAGGTCTATTGGTAACCATTCTAATCTGGAAATAAGGTATTTCTTATGAAAATTATAGCCATAACAACAGCACTACCTTTTCATAGTGTTTTTACAGCACTCCCTGAGGTTTAAAATCTCAGCATATTACTGCAACAATCTGGGTTCTCATTTTACTGACCTCAGAAGGATGGATGGCTGAGTCAACTTTGGTCAGAATCGAACCCCAGATTGTGGGCAGAGTTAGTCTGCAATATTGCTTTCTAATCAGTGAGACACCAGGGTCCTATTATAGGCTTTTAATACATCTATTTTAAATATGTGGGTTTTGAAATGCTTCATAGCTAATATGATTTCTATTATCAGAAAACAGAAAAGCCACTAGAGTAACTAAACAGTTTTATTAAACACAAAACACACTCCAAATTCTTGAATGAAAATTCCACATAGAGTAACTACAAAAGCATACAACTTCACCAAAGGTTTAATGCCCCAAATCTGGAGTCAAAGAAAGAGTTAAGTGTAATGCAAGCATACACACAAATCATTAAACTTCCCCCCCAAAAAATGTTAAAAAGATATTCTGCTTTTTCAAATAGGAGACATTAATCTGAAATGATTTCATGAGAAATATAAGACAAATTAAACTACGGATCATTTTTCTAAAGCTCCAGCCATTTATGATCTCACCAGAGAAATGTATGTTCATAAAAATAATCACATCATATTCAATTTAGGCAGAAAAAAGTTTATAAAGATTGCATGGAGAGGCTGATCCCAAAAAGAAATGCCAACATAATCAACGCCGACAATCCACTGTGTACTCCCGTGTTTTGCAGGACTTTTAGTATTCAATGCTGAAAGGATAGTCCTTGTGATTGATACACCTGAAGAGAGAAAGAATCAGACATTGGGATTAAATGGTACTTAGGTCTGTCTTGCCAAAGCAAGAATTGTACGCTAATGCCCTAAACTTGCTGTTTCAAAAGTCCTTGATAGCATCTAGCAAAAACATGCACTAATTGTGATCCTCAAACAAATGTAGCTGTAGCACACTAAGATTCTCTTCATTTGGTGTTTTTTCCCCCTCATCTTTAAAACTACAAAGGCAGATCCTCTGTTGTAGAAACCCGGCTGGATTAATATCAAACATGATAAATCTGCATTTTAATTGTGGCAATGATTATTTAGCAAATAATGTCTACAAAATGGGCCTCAGAAGATACTAATCATAGGTGCTGGCTAGTCAAGCCATAGAGTTCATTAACAAACAATTAATATGTCTATTGAACACCAGATGCTCACAACTCTGAAAGCATTATGTTGTTGTTAATTGCGAAGTCATGTCTGACCCATCGCGACCCCATGGACAACATTCCTCCAGGCCTTCCTGTCCTATACCATCTTCTGGAGTCCATTGAAGCTCACGCCTACTGCTTCAGTGACTCCATCTACCCACCTCATTCTCTGTCGTACCCTTCTATTGCCCTCGATTTTTCCCAGCATCAGGCCCTTCTCCAGGGAGTCCTTCCTTCTCATTAGATGGCCAAAGTATTTGAGTTTCAGCTTCAGGATCTGGCCTTCTAGTCGGGGTTGATCTCCTCTAGGACTGACCAGTTTGAACGCCTTGCAATTATCTCTTTTTCCCCAACCTGGTGTTCTTCACATACAATGGAGCATAAGCCATTATTAGCTGGAAATTCAGGGTGTTAGTCCAGCATACTAGAGAACACAAGGTTGTCAAAATGATCTCTGTTGCAAATGCATGCTGTTTGCCAAGTGCCCAAATTTTGATCAAGTGACTGTGGGGATACTGAGATGGTTGTTTAGTGTGATGACCAGTTTTTAAGTCATTTTTTTCCAGTGCTGTTTAACTTTAAATGGCCACTAAACGAATGGCTGTAGGACTCTAGGACTACCTGTAAATATATTCGTTCCACCTGCTGATTTGCTGAATAAGTAAGAAATCAGTTGGTTTATGCACAATAAAATAATTTTACAGGCTGCTGCCCAATAAAGCATCGTAGCTCTAGTTAGAACTGAACTGGACAACAACTCCAACATTTTCTCCAAATCGTACTTACGAGGTCATTGCACAAGCTCTCCAGTTCCTGTTGAAACTGAGGATGGTTTCCATTTCCTGCTTAGACAACTCAAAGTCAAATACCTAGCAGACACGAAAAAAAAATAACTATAAGAAATTCTAAGAACTCCAAAAACCATTCTGTTGAATGACAAGCTTGAGGAACCTTTAACCATGGATGCTATATACTGTGTATCTTCAGCTTTTATGATTCCCATTTAGTACAAAGAATTATTGTCCAAAATTTCTGAAAGTCTATGGAAGTACTCCTGTTTTTTTCCACTATACTGATTTTCTTCCATTGCTAAATACATTACTGTTCATGCCATGCTGTGCCTGGTTCTGCTGCCTTGAGAAATATTTCAGCAGCCCACAGTCTACATTAGTCGTCCTCTGCTTGAAGCAGTCAAATTAATTAATTTAATTAATTGAGAATGCTTCTCAATTTTCTAACAAAAACAAGCAGCTAACAAAAATAAGGATGACATTAAACACAATAAAATCAAAGTTAGTTTATATAGTTGGTCTGGGCAACAATTTGGCAACTCTGTTGAAAATTCGTAGTAGATTCCACTTATATTATTTGACCTGAGCAAGCAGAATATACGTATTGTTTTTTGATACTGATCTGAAAGCCACAGCATAATTAGAAAAAAATTATACATTTGCCAGTTACTGCTCAAGTTGTTTTTTCTTCCCCCAAAACTGTAATTTTGGAACAAATGAGACACAGAAAATACTCTTTATCATTTTATATAATATAGCCCTACATTTTGCCAATCTTTTCCCATCTCTGTGTTCATGTATAACTGCCATCAGCCAGGGTAAACATTTCACAAAACAAATCTTTTTTAGTGGAAATTGAGGTCCCAAGACTGATGATACCCCGAGGGCTACAAAAATGTGGCTGGAATGGCCGTAAGTGGCCCACAGTTTGGCTACTTGGCTCACATTAGATAGCATAGACCAGTATTGGCAGCTTTTAAGATCTGTGGACTTCAGCTCCCAGAATTCCCCACTGGCTGTTGAAGTCCACAGATTTCAGAGTTGAAGTCCACAAATCTTAAATTGATAGGTGAGCCAAACAGTCCAGAAGAAAGGTAAAGGAGAAATGAGTGCAATGAATCTCTGCATTAGCTGGCTTCAATCAAGCCCTACAATGCCAATGTAATTGTGTTGTTTTTTGCCGATCACTAGGTACCTCCATGCAGATAACTCTTTGCCTAACAGCCTACCTTATCTTCAGTAAGAAATGCAATAGCTGCCAGATATACAAAGAGGCCCAATGCAATTATAAGAAGCTATAGCTGGGTTGGGAAACGTCTGCCTGTTCAGACATGTTGTCTGTAACTCCAATCTGCCCCAACCAACATAGCCAACGATCAAGAAAAATAGGAACTGTATAAAATAACATTAGGAGGGTTCAAGAATCTTATAACTCATGCAAAGCCACCTTTGAGCGATATCCATCATCCCACAATTGGGGCAAGCTGTTTCAATCTTGGGAATGAAAGGAGAGTCTTCAGATTGAGTTTTATTAATATTTCCTCACTCTTGGTCAACTCATACAGACAAACCAACTTCAGAAGAGGAAAGCAAAGAGTAATTATATTCATTTGATGCACTAAACCATTAATCTAATAATATACATTATGGCTTAGTGTGAAACCAGCCAGCCTTTATAAAATTGTTCATCTCCTTTTTCTGAGTCTCAGGGTCTTTCCAGTTTCTGCTATCTAAATCCTATTAAATTGAGGAAGTCAGAAGAGAAAACACAAAACAACACAAAGTATATGCTCTTCCATCTGTTTGAAGAATCTAAAACAATTATATAAAATTTGGAATTCTTTAATAAACAGAGAACTCTTCATTTTACGAATAACACATGCCATGTGAGAGCCAGGATGCTGTAGTGGTTAAGATATTATTTATCAAATTTATGCTGCAATTCATCTCACTGTGGAGTGACTCATAAAATAGTGAAATAAAACAATTAGAAGGTTAAAACAAGGAACCCAAGTTCTAATAATCTCTTAGGTAAGGAAGCAAGTCAGATGCTTGCTGTATATTGTTTTAATTAAATCACAAAAGTGACCCACACCCACCCTTACTTAGTAGGAAGTATAATTGCAAATAACCAATTTTTTGTCTAAAGCAGTATCATATTTATATCATACCATTTCACCATTGTGATTTGGAGTCAAGTTACTGAGAAGTCAAAAAATATCCAACTACCAACCCGAGCAACACCAATCACATAGCCTCCAATGAAGCCTCCCTTTATTGGGTTGCTGCTAATAATAATAGTAATAATCATCATCATCAACATCTGCCTATCCCAAATCCTTGGGAAGCACTTGATAGGTTGACAAAAATGCCAGATCCAGTCTAAACATCTTGCTGACTGTGACCAACCATAATATGCTATGTAGGAACCAACTAATCCAGAAGTGGGTATCATTTTTACCTTGAAGTTTTCTTCAATCCGTGATGGAGTGATGGACTTGGGAATCACAATTGTATTTCTTTGGATATGAAACCGGATCAGAACCTGAGAGCCAAGATCAAGCCAAACCAAACAAGAATTACTGATCAGAAAAAAATATATCTTGTTCCCACTCAACTCATGTATGTACTGTATATTAACATGCTGACATATAAACCCTTCCAAGAACTCACACATACCCCACCCCCAGCAAAATGGACCATTCCTTTCTGCACTATTTGGTATCTTGGTTAGTACAGTCTACCTAGGTGTTATATGTGGCTCCTTAGAGCAGTGGCCCCCAACCTTTTGAGCACCAGGGACCGGTTCTATGGAGTGAGGTTTTTCTGTGGATCGGAGGGGGTGTGGGTTCGCATGCTGCCTGCATCCCACGGATGGGGCTTTGCTTGTTTGCATGGCTCAGTTTTTGGCATGCTGTGGCCCAGTGCCAGTTCATGGACCGGGGGTTGGGGACCCCTGTGTTAGAGAATCTGCCCCTCCAATAACCATCTGATCGATGAGATTTCCTACTTAACTGCACCCATACACACCTGAGCTGCTGTTTTATTGTGCTTAGCTGCAATCTCTTTAATTTTTGGATCATCCAGGACTGAAGGATCTTCAGGCTTGGCCCTAGCATTAAAAGAAATCAAGGGTAGCAAATAATTAATAACACTGAGAAAATTTACATTTAATAGGCAAATTTAATAAAAGTATTGCTATCCAGCTGCAAAGTTAACTAGCTGGAAAGGAAAACGACGCATCACTACAGTATCTTGCAGCATTTTCCCAAATCAGCTTTTCTTCCTAATATATAATTTCATCCTCTACAAATGGCAAAACAAAAGAAGAGAAAATTATTCTCTTTAGTGCAGGAATTTGATAATGAGATGATAAGCATATGGCTTAACATCTCATTAGCCCCGAATGCATCTGGTGATCTTTGGAGGGCTTTTTCACTCACACACATAATATTTAGCTGAATCATGACTATTGAGTTAAAGTATAAATATCATCTAAAAAGAAATAATTTATAAAACACATTGGGTAAATTCATATAACAGGCTAAGTAAACTAAGTAAGCTGCCTAGAGTAAGCTGCCCACTGGAAAAATAGGCAGCAAATAAATGTAACAAACAAACGAATCAATAAATTCTTATGGCCCCATGTCTTTTGTATAAATCCAATCTATGGGTGGATTCACCCAGCACATTAAATTATAGTTTCCTCAGGTTTAAACTAGGTCAGTGGTGGCGAACCTATGGCACGGGTGCCAGAGGCGGCACTCAGAGCCCTCTCTGTGGGCACGCGTGCTGTCACCCGTCCTAGGCCTTCAGCTGGGTTTTAAAAAACCTTTTCGCTTTAGGCCTCCGCTGCCGCGTGCAAAAAAAAAAAGGTTCAATCAATCAGTCAATTTCAACTTCTCACGGGGAAAAAAAAGATCTTGCAAAGTTGGAATTGATTGATTGAACTTTTTAGTCCCACCCAGTCTGCCATTACCACCGCAGCCACGCCCACCCAATGGGCCACACCCACCCGGCACCCGATAATGTATAAGTGGGTTTTGGGTTGCAGTTTGGGCACTCGGTCTCTAAAAGGTTCACCATCACTGAACTAGGTTAACACAATAAACACTTAAAGTGATCTTAGGCTTCACATATTGTATGAATCCAATTTCCTAATCTTTTCGCTCTGCATCAAATCTGTCACTACCTTACATGTTTCTGTAATTTAACTACTGCTGCTTCTGTTATTCACTGTTATGTTGCATCATGAATGGTCACCGTTGATAATCACCGTAATTATTTTTGTAATGTATCCATGTTCCCTCTTACTAATCACGATTTTTGTTGAGAAAGTAACGAATGATTAAACTCAATCTGTAGATAGCTAGTTGCACTATAACTGGCAAAAAATATGTCTCCTAATACTGAGGTTTTCAGAAGTAGATGAACTGGGGAGAATCCATTGTCTTTCATCTGTTAAACTATGTGCCCATCATCCCTTTTTGTAAGCCAAGGGAAATCATCAAAACAATTAAAAAACGAAAATTAGAATATTTCAGACATGTGATGCGACACCCAGAAAAATACGGCATACTCCATTTAATCCTCCAGGGAAAGATCGAAGGCAAACGAGGTCCAGACAGAAGAAGAACATCGTGGCTTCAAAATCTAAGGGACTGGTTTGGACAAAACTCAGCAGTACTTTTTCGTGCGGCTGCTGATAAAAACAGGATGGCCAACATGATCGCCAACGTCCGATAATGGATATGGGACAAGAAGAAGAAGAAGATGAGTGGGAATGTTTGGCCTTGATCCAGAAACATCCTAAGAACTACATCTCTCCATCTTGCTTTACCATTTGGGATTAGCCCAGTCACTCTGGGCCAGAAAATGTATGCTGTGGACAGCCTCTTGGCCTTCTGAAAGGGCCTGAAAACCTGCCTTTGCCAACTGGTTTGGTGCCCTGATGTAGGCATCTCAGCTTGGAGGCGGTTACTAGATTAGGAGGCGCCACTTCCACCCTGTTCACCTATTTGTCCCTTTTAATCTCTTGTTAATCTTTAATGTTTTAATTTTAATGCTGGATGTTTTTAATGCACTTGTCGCTTGATATTGTAAGCTGCCCAGGATGGCTGGATAGGGAGATGGGTGGCAAATAAATTGAATACATAAATAAAATAAATTTCAGGGCGTGCATTAGCTCTCGAGTCATTTCCATTTCTCATTTATGCATTCCAATGTGCGGTTAATGATTAGCAAATCAGATTTCAAGGGCTCTCAGCTCCAGCAGCTTTTTGCTCAGTGCAGGAATAAAAGACCAAGTGTTCTCACCAGGGCCTATCAGGAGAACCAAGGGGACTATAGGCTGTGACGGAGATCCCTTTGGACTGACAGTACTCAATCAGCTTTTCCTGAGTAAGGTACGGGTGGCATTCAACCTATAATATATACAAAAATGGATGTCAGTCTATGTTTATTATTACCTCACAATAGGCTGAAATTCAATATGTTTCCCTTTTTAAAAATAAATAAATAAATTACAATCTGCATTTGGGTCAAGTTCAATTGTGGACACAACCAGCTTCTTTTCACTGTGGGAGAGAAAAATCATGTCCAGTTTCAAACAGTTTGTTTCTTCAGAAAACATGATAGATTTCCTTTTTTAAAGCTACATTGCCATACATGTTAAGATTTCAGTTACAAGCCTTCCCTATATAATTGCATTCACACTGCAATCCTTACTTAATGGTTAGCAGGATTTTCATGCTGAATTGCCTTACTGCTGCTTAAGAAAAATTAACAGGTAGCCCAATGCTTTCCCTTAAAAAAGAACCCCAACTTTATTTGTTGGGCTGGCAATTCTACCACGTTATACCATGATTTGTTTAATTTACAGCTCAGCAGGTTGTGTGACATCAACCACGTCTTGTTTATTCAATAAATCATGGTTAAATGTCAGGTTAATGTGATGCTATATGAAATTATCCTCTAGCCAAGAGAAATTAAACAATCATATTAACAGCAACTATCGAACAGATTTTTGTGTCACAGAGAAAAAATAAATTTGGAAAGGCTAACACAAAATTCAAAAGAATATGTAACTTGACTGATAAAAATATGTTATTTATGCACTTTCACTGAGGCTCTGAAAAAAAGCAATTGTTCTTGCAATGTTCATGTGTTGAGTTCTCCACTTGCTTGCACGTTTATCAAAAGGATACTGTACTATATAGGGTTACAGAGTTGAAGGTTTGATTCTATTTCTGGCTGAAATGCTTATTAAAGAGACACCGTTGAAACTTCTCAAAAATTCTTTGTTCTGAATTCTGATTATTAATCAGGAGCTGCTGATTTGCAAAATATTTTGTTTCAGAAACATCTAGAAATTCAAAATGTATTTGCAAAAAAGACATAGGAGAAGTTGGTGCACAAACAGAATCGGACAGAACAGACAAACTATATTTAGAATGTGATTTTACTCTAAAGCATCCTTCTCTGTCATCCAATACTTTTCAGACTATATCATAGACTGTAGAAATGCAAAAAGGCAACTGTTACAGTTTCTAATCAATTTGAATTTGTTATTGCATATTTATAATTAAGTTTGATATTTCAACAGATGATGATGTGCCTTCAAATCGGTTTCGATTCCTAATGTTCACAAAGATATTTTTAAAGCAGACTACCATAAGCATCTTCAGCTCCTCCAGAGATTCTCTTCTTCCAATGATTCTGACTTATCGAACTGTAAACAGAACTTCTAGTAAAATATCTAATTCCAGTGTTTGTAAGATGGTGTATTTTTCTAATTCTGTACAAACTAGTAGATTTAATTTTTTATAAGTTCAATTGTAATAAACAAATAAACCTTGCAATTAGTATATATCAGGGGTAGGCAACCTTGGCTCTTTTATGACTTGTGGACTTCAACTCCCAGAATTCCTGAGCCAGCATGGCAACCTCTCCCTTTCCCCTCAGCATGGCTGGCTCAGGAATTCTGGGAGTTGAAGTCCACAAGTCATAAAAGAGCCAAGATTGCCTACCCCTAGTATATATCATGTTAATTCAGTGTTTCTCAACCTTGACAATTTTAAGGCATGTGGATTTCAACTCCCAGAATTCCACAGCCAGCATTGCTGGCTGTGGAATTCTGGGAGTTGAAGTCCACATGCCTTAAAATTGTCAAGGCTGAGAAACACTGTGTTAATTTCAATTTACAATTTTAATCAACAAGCCTGCTGTGAAATTCAAATCAGAATTAAAAATAAATTTAAAATGTTGAGATCAGCTGTCAGAATGATGGATTAAAGAGGGGAGGTGTAGCAAAACTGTACATTCAGAAATTTCCTTTAATCCCTGATATCTGTGCAATGAACATTGTTTTATGGGGTCTTTGGTGCTCTCTGAACTTGATAGTTTCCTTGCAGACATTTCATTACCAAACTAGGTAACATCACCTGATGATGATGATCTGATGATGTTACCTAGTTTGGTAATGAAATGTCTGCAAGAAAATCATCAAGCTCAGAGAGCCCCAAGGACCCCTCAGTTCAACCCTGAGCTACAAATATTTTATCGGTACATTGTTTTTATCCTTATCTCTCTTTATAAATAATTCTTTATAATCCCCAAGCCACTTCCTATGAATTTACCTGGTTATTTGCAGGTTTGTATTTCAATTTGGGCTTCTTCAAGATTGTCTCAATCTGTTCATGGTTGAAGTTGGAAACACCAATTGCTTTCACCAATCCAACATCTACTAGTTCCTCCATTGCCTAATGAGATAACAAAAGGCCAAATATGAGATAAAGCAGTTGCGTATATTAACAAAAAAATCTGCCTGACATTAGTCTTTTTAGTAGTTCTCAATACCAGCAAGAACCAAGGTTTGTGTTGAGAAAC
This sequence comes from Protobothrops mucrosquamatus, assembly GCF_001527695.2. NCBI lineage: Eukaryota > Metazoa > Chordata > Lepidosauria > Squamata > Viperidae > Protobothrops > Protobothrops mucrosquamatus. Next base: position 156,849 of record NW_015388044.1, read on the forward strand.
ATCACTTGGTGTGACCTTTCAGGAATTCTACCACTTCACAACATACAAACTTCTGAACACATCAGGCTGAAAAAGGGAGCTGATGATTATTTTCATTCTTTTTGTATAATAATAATAAATTGAATATTGCAGCATGTGAGAGAGAGGTGATATTTTCCAAGGCCCTCTCTTAGAGACCCTGGGTCACACATTGCTATAGGCCATGATTTATTCTGTAAATCAAATTTGGTTGAGTTCATACAACGTAAGTTGAAACTAAACCACATTTTGTCTTAATACAATATATGTCCCAATCACAGAGATTGGCCACAAGAGAGTTTCAGAGGGGGAGCCGAGGAAGATAAGCAATTCAATTTCTGAAGTTAGAAGATTGGGTTATAACTCTGCCAGCAGTTAAGAGTATAAATATACCCACTAGGTCAGAGGTAGGTAGGCAACCTTGGCTCTTTTATGACTCGTGGACTTCAACTCCCAGAATTCCTGAGCCAGCATGGCTCAGCTTGGAAACCTCTCCCTTTCCCCTCAGCATGGCTGGCTCAGGAATTCTGGGAGTTGAAGTCCACGAGTCATAAGGTGAATAGGTCAGCCAATTTCAGTTATGATGTCCTATTTTTTATTTGGATATGCTTCAAACTATCCTAGAAAGGAAAGTATGCAACTAACAGAAATTCAATTGTGCATATGTGACTTTTCAAGATGCTTTTCCCCCCTCAAAAATCAGTTGCAAGACACACCTTTATTGATTTATACTTTGCATATTCATGTGCTTGATGCATTTCACATTAAAATAAATTGAAAATTAGTTTACAGTAACATCAAACGTTCCTGAATAAAGAATTATTATGCAAAGTGTGTTTAATATATAAATGTGTATACAATTCCAGCAATTTTGTTTTCTCTGGGTTCTTTTGCTTACCCTAAATAGGAGAGAGAACAGTGGGATTCATCTCCTTTTGAAAGTTTGCCACAGGCAAGATAAAGGAAAAGATCTCAGTCTGTATTTCTAACCAGAAATATGTTGCATTTTTGGTAAATATCCTCAAAAAATCAGGAGGGACCCATAATTAAGCAAGTGTCTTATTAAAATAAATCACAAATAAAAAAAATCTCCAGGACATAAAATTTAGGTCATAATTTCAACAAATGCAAATTTATAATATTTGCAATGTAAAAGTGCAAGGTATATAATATCTACTTACAAACCACTGCATACAGGGAAGAAACTTCTTTAGTTAAAACTGAACATACCTCCCATGTCTCTAAAATATTTGTGTTACTGGATATCATCATGCCATTATCATCCACAGGAAACAGATCATCTCCTGCCTGTCAATGCATAGCAAGATCCCAAGTCAGTTTTCTTCTAAATAGGTGACACTGCCTTAGTCAGAACCAAGCTTTAAAAGCATGCATTTTACAAACAAACAAATACAAAATATGGAGGATAATATATATGTGTGTGTTTGTGTCTTTTTATACACACATTTTAATGTCTTGTTTTTTAAAAAAAATATTTTTGGAGGTTTGTATTTTAGCTTTTTGAATAAAAAAATAAAAAGTATTTAAAAAACCAAGCAGTGGAACTTTCCTAATGGTGCTATTCAGTATGCAGAATAGGTAATGCTGAAAGGGTTGTATATCAGGCGTAAAGGATCACTTGCAATTCAAAAGGATTTATTGCTCAGCCTATACACAAGAATCTAATCAACTAATGGTCAATACTAAATTGGTGCTAGATAAGAATTTACAGAATTCAGGGGGGACTGGACTTGGATCATGTATGACAATGTAACGACTCCAGACTAATTACTCATTTAACCTTGGCTCTGATTCTTCTCCTACATCGTGTCCCTAAACACATCATCAACCAAGAGTGGTGACATTGAAATAAACATCATTTCATATTTTTTTTTGAAAATCATGGGAAACTGCTCCCATTTGCCCGATCAAAAATCCTTCACCTTTCCAAAAAAATGGCCTGAAACTACACCACTGGATCTCAGCAATTAAATATCTGAATTTAAGGTCCTTTGAGAGGTCTACGTGAGCACTGTTCCCCAGAAGTTTCCTGCTCCTATTTCAACCCTTTTAGGAAAAGTCAGAAAGAGGCCATTTTTAGGGGCCTCAGTATCAAAGAACTATAGGTGGTCCACAAACTGCTCAACTTGTCCTCGTTTAATGACTGCAATTGGAACTGGCAAGTCATGGTACTATGAAAGGCTTACGACATTATTTCCCATTCAGTTGTTAAGCAAGACATCACAGGACTGTGACTTGCAATTTTACCTCCACATCTCCATTAACTCTTCTTGGGCTAGCTGGGAAGCACAAAGAGTGATTGTGTAACCCTGTGTTGGTCATAAATGTGTGCCTGTTGGAACTGTCCAAATACTGATCATGTGATGTGGGACACTGCAATGGCTGTAAATGTAAGGATTATGGCAACCTAGAATGAGAAGGAAAATGGCTGCAGCTATACCGCTATTTTATTTTTTCATTGTTGTAACTTTGAGTGATTGCTAAATGAGGTAGTTGATAAGCAAGGACCACCTGTAATAGGATGTGCTTGGTTCTGAATTTGGAAAGATGCCTTAAAAAAAAATCAAAGCAATATCCGGTTAATTAAAATAATGATTCGCTAAATTCCTGGCAGTAATTTTTCATATTTTACTTTGAGATACTGGAGGCTAAACACGGAGTGTACTGATTGGAAAACAGATATCATAATCTATGCTCCCCAAGTAAGAGCACATTCCTTTCACAAACTAAAAACAGCACTTTCTTACATTCATTCGAAACTATTCAGCCAGTTACTTAAATAAATTAAAAATGGACTTGAAAATATAAAAAGTCTACAGAGAACATCAGCAAAAGGTTTTAGAAGGCAGATTCCATGGTACAGCCTCTTGAGATGCTACCAGCACTCCAAAATACAAATATATAATAGTTAACACCACGCCTTACTAGCTTTTGAATATTTCATCCTGAAGTTCTCAAAACAGATGTTAACCATTTTAATTTTTCTAATATTTAAAAAATTGGTTTGTGGCTGTGTGGATGCCACCTAGGTGTTTTATTTTGCTAGCCCTAGGTTTATACCACCATCCTTCAACTGTAATTACTCAAGGACTGCAGGGTTAATTGTGTTCTAGTCTCCATTAAAATCAGGATCCTTAAAAGCTTGGTTTTCTAAATAGTGAGTGCCAAATTTATGGCCAGAATTAAATCAGAGGAACAAGAAACCTGTTCAAGCACAGATTCACTCAAACAATAGAAAAATCCACCCCACAAAAAGTCTTTGATCAGAGCTGATTGTGGGAGCTGTGTCCACCCCCCCCCAAAAAAAATTCCGTACTTGCCTCTTCTAATTACACTTTTACATACTCAACCTTCTTCACATCCACTCATCTGAATGCGTAGGAATGGAAATACTTACAGGTTGGGTTTTCATTGCATGTTCCCCCTTCAGCTTTCTGATGCCAATCAGATAGCAATGGGGAAAGTGTGGGATGGAACATCAATGATCTTCTTGTGGACCTCCTGTTCCCAGAACTGTAATCTAAACATACTGAAAGGATGGGGAAGCCCACAGTACTTGTGTATCAGTTTTCCTCCTAGGATCCTTACATCCGTACCTTACATCCTAGAGGCCAGTGGATAAGGTAGAGGTCAAGGTAGTTCAACTTCAAGGCCTTCAGAGTTGCCTGACAGGCATTCTTGACCAAAGTCTTCTCATGGAACGTGCACCAAAGCTGCAAGAAAAACGCCATGTGGAGAGGTTAGTTCCTGTGTTCCCTAAACTACACATATGGCTGTCAATATGTCCATAGCAACTCCCTTGGACTATAAGGGATTATTTAAAAATCAGACTAGATTTTGTATAAGAAACATGAAAAATCTGGAGGGTGGAAAGTAACTTTCAAGAAAAAGACCAACTTCCTAAATTACCAGTCCATTCTTCAAATCAAGAATAGACTGGATAGGGGCACTACATTTAAAGTCAACTCCAAAAGGATGCTGGAGATGCCTTAGCTGCAATTGCTGCCACAATCCACATTACAAAAAAAAACTGGCCTTGAAAGTAGTTCAACAACTGTGACCAGTACAAAAAAAGACAAACAAGGTTATTAACTCGATGAATGGAAAATTTCTTAAGTGTGATTTATACAACTATTTTTAATTTTTATTTTATTTTATCTATTTGCATCCTAAACTTATTATTTTTACAAATAACTCAAGATGACGAATGTATCCGACACATCTTCCTCCTCCTATTTTCCCCACAACAACCCTGTGAGGTGAGTTGGGCTGAGAGAAAATGACTGGCCCAAAGTCACCCAGCTAGCTTTCATGGCTAAGTCAAAACTAGAACTCCTGGTCTCCCACTTTCTAGAGGACATTCTATTGTGGATATATTAGTTCTAATCTTGCATTCTTTATGTACGGTAACTTCATCTCTGGAACTAATCAGCATGATTGACATAAATGATTTTTTCTATCTATAACAGTTATTTATTTAATTTGTATGCTGCTGAATCTTCCTAAACTCCAGGGAGATTACAAATATTGTTGTGGGTTATTTAAAAACATTCAGAATTAAGGGGTTTTTTTTTCTCTCTCCTTAAGATGTAAATATATATACCTTGCTGACAATAAAAAGATCCTCACGCTTTACAGTCCCAGCCTGGATTGCATTCTGAATACCATTGCCAACTTCTTCTTCATTCTGGTACACGTAGGCACAGTCTATATGGCGATAGCCTACATCAATGGCCTTCTTCACAGCATCTTTGACTTTTCCTGGTGGAGACTGGACAACAGAAGAATCCTAGTCAAGAATCCTATTTAGCTAATTTGTCACATAGCAAGCATCTTACCTATAAAAAGTAAGATGATATTAGTTTAATATTTAAACACAGTTGGTTTGTTTTGGGAAAGGTCCAAAAATGGTATAATATACAAGACTTAGGATGGCAACCTTTAGTCTGCATGGCTAAGCCATAAACAAAATCATTTTACAGTATAGGATGATATGTGAGTCCAGATAATGCATTCAACTTGTCAGGGTCTATCATGCTGACAAAGATATGCAAAAACAGACATCAACCATGTCTGTTGTCAATTTGGAAACAAAGTTTATTAAGAATAGAAAGTACTTTATACTTAACCATGGCTAACAAAGACCATGGTACAAAATAGGGTTTCCTACCCTTTCTAACCATGGTTTCCCATCTTGATTTGCAGCCAATATTTAATCACAGTTTGTACAATGAGGTGTCTAGGCATATCTCTAGGCAAGGAAAAAGAAAACTGTCACATCTACATGGGCCAACTTTGCAAGCTTCATTAGTAAGAAACTATATTATAAACACAAGTGCCAATGAACATTAGTAAGAAACTATATTATAAACACGAGTGCCAATGAACATGTTCACTGCAGTTATCTTAAGGAGGGGTGCTAGCTTTCAAAGAAACGCAGAGTGAAAAGTCAGAGTGTGGTATTTTAGCTCTTGATTGCTTATATTATCTTGGATGGGAGAGTTGTAAACACTTAACCTCTCCACAAGGAATGCCTGTCATTTCCAAATCCCACTTGTGATATAATTTATTTGCAATTTTTGACGAAAATACTGATACAATTTAATACTCTGCAATAGCAAACTTAGAAAGAGAGCAGGAAAAAAAAGGTAAGCATCAAGGTTCCTGGAACTCCTTACGTGTTAGTCTTGTTTTTTGGGGATAATGGGAAATGTAATCCAATACATTTATTAGTTTTTAATTTTTTAATCCCACTTTTATTATTTTTATAAATAACTCAAGGTGGTGAACATACCTAACATTTCTTCCTCCTCCTATTTTACCCACAACAACAACCCTGTGAGATGAATTGGGCTAAGAGTGACTGGCCCAAAGCCACTCAGTTGATTTTCATGTCTAGAACTCAGTTTCCTGATTTCTATACTGGTGCCTTTACCACTAGACCAAACTGGCTCTTTTATTTATTTGCACATATATTTATTAGTTATTAGCTAACACAGTATTTCTCAACCCTGGCAACTTCCAGATGTGTGGACTCAAGGCTATTTCTCGACAGGATGAAGGATTTGATTGTGCAGATGGGAACAATTTGTCTCCCAATCTCTATTCTGACCTTCAAAGGAAAAAAACAACAACACCCTGAAATAACACTTACTTTGATGTCACCAGCCTTTTGCTGATGATGTGCATGGTCCTTCAGTTGATCAGTTCTTTGCGAATGTACTGTTCTGGTTGGGCTGCTGCGATATCATTTAATGCCCCTGGATTGATTCATTTAGACATTCGTGGTAGTGGGAGGTACAAAAGGACTAGGTTCAACAGCATGCAGCTTGTTCCCAATTAATTAGGATGACAGGATTTGATTCACCTCTCTGTGCAAATTAAGCCACTGATGAAACATAGTGCGCTAATACCTTCAGGGTTTCTCAACCGTGGCAACTTTTCGATGTGTTCAGCATGCTGAGGAATTGTACAACATAGAAGTTGTACCCTAAAATACTCAAGAGGATACCATACTGCTTATCCTTAAAGCAGAAATTGTTTGTTTTTAGGATATTATTTACAGTAAGGATTTATTTATTTCATCACGTAGGAAGATGCTGACATACTTGCCCAAGCCTGAGAATACTGGCAATCCCTTTTGGTTCTCTCTCTCTCTCTCTCTCTCTCTCTCTCTCTCTCTCTCTCTCTCTCTCTCTCTCTCTCTCTCTCTAATCTATCTATCTATCTATCTATCTATCTATCTATCTATCTATCTATCTATCTATCTATCTATCTATCTATCTATCTATCTATCTATCTATCTATCTAATCCATCCATCCATCCATCTTTGTACTTGTATCAAAAGCAGCCAAGCAGAATTTTAATAGCCTGGGCAAACCAGTGTGCAGCTGATATCCCAGAATCCTGATTGCCACTCTGTATATGTGCAGCTGGCATTTCCAATGAAAACTGAAAGCAAAATATATAGTTATCTTAATTAGGTCTTCATGTACCCTAACAGTTTTTCAAGTGATGCACTGGTAGTTCTCTTGTAAAGACAACAAAATGTCAAGGACAATAAAGGAAGTAAATTATCTGAGGCATCTGAGGATTTCTGGAACAAATTCTTCTGCTCCTAAGGGCAAATAATGCATATTTGATTTAGGTAGCAAGGCTCTTGCAAAGATAAAGTTACAGGCTGCCCTTTTATTAGAAAATAGAATTAACAGAAGAAAACCTTGTTCGGAACAGAAGATTTCTATAGCAAAAACTCCTGCTGAAATGACTCTGTCACTGATAATTATTGAAAGTAATTTGATCAATGCTATTAACTCACTCTTTGCACGATGGTTTGAGATTACAAATAGTCCTTGACTTATGACCACAGTTGGGACCAGAACTTCCATTGCTAAGCAATGTGGTCATTAAGTGAGTTGTACCTAATTTTACTACTTTTGCCACAGTCGTTAAATGAATCCCGCTCCTCCACTGAGTTTGTAAGAAGCTCTCTGGGGAAGTCACAAATGGCAATTACATGATCCCAGGACACTGCAACTGTCGGAAATACATGCCAGTTGCCAAGCACTCAAATTTTGATCACATGACAGTGGGATGTTGCAACAGTCATAAGTGCAAGGACCAGTCATAAGTCACTTTTTTCAGCAGTATTGTAACTTCAAACAGTTGTTAAATGAACGGTCATAAATTGTATATAGAAGGGCCATCCAAGAAAAATGAAAGGCCCATTTTCTTCAAGGCATTCACCCGAAGGAACATCTATAGTGCCTAGATGAAGTCAGAAACCTGCTGCATGGGCAAGCAAGGAATAAACAGCACAAATGATTTAGAGCACTTGTATTCAACCTTGGTAACTTTTCAGATGCATGGACTTCCCAGAACTCCCCTCCAGGTACCATCATTTTGGGTACATAAATAGAGGAAGAGCACTCCAATGGAAGCTTCTAATGCAAAAAATGCATGTTTTAAAAAAAGAATGGGGATATACCATTAAATACTTTAATTATAGTAAAAAGAGCCTTTAAATCCTGCAATAGTTGTAATTAGCCATAGAAACAGATCTCATGGGATTTTAAAAAGACATTACAACTAAATCAATTAAGGAACTGGACTGACAAGTATTTATTTTCAGAAAAGCACTAAATGATGTTAACCAGATTAATTTACGAATAAATTATGCAGCAGTTAAATATGAAGGGCCTCCTATATACTGATATACATCAGTAAAGCAATTTACTAGTATTGCTTCTCTTCATACCAGTTTAAGGGTGCAAAGATGGAAGCAGGGAGAAAAACATTCTTACTATTTTGATTTTAACCACTTGACCTTATCCTGCTCAAAAGAACTTACTACCAACAGAATAAGAATATCTCCTGACAGAAAAAGCCTCACATTCTGGACTTTAATTCTGTGAAAAAGTGTTAGTGGTAAGAGAAGAATACTGGCTCCCAAGTGATACCAAAGGAAGCAACTATATATAATGCAGGAATGAGATATCAAGCCCTCACATAATACCAAACTACAATTCCCAGCATCCTTAGCCATTAGCCACGTTAGCTCAGACTCCTGGGAGACTTTAGCATCTAAAGGGGAAGCCGGTACCCAAACACTGCTAGCAAAACAGTTTCTCTAGACAACCGTTAGGAAATCCGAAGCCCAAGGAACTTTAATCCATTTTATTTAATTTCCGTCCAGTGTCAGTGTCTCCGTCCCTCTTCCGAGAAAATGGAAGAGAGTCTGAAATTTTATTTCGACATCGGGGATTAAAGAGAGAGAGGCCTCCTCCAGATGCATAACGGATATTAACTAACCGCCGCCTGCATCTGGGACAGCGAGGAACCTCTTCCTGTGACAAAGGATTTCTGCAAAACATAGGAGGAAAAACAAACCCGCCCCACGGTTTTACGAGAAAGAAATGGCAAGGCAGCAAGGCCAGCAATTTAATTGCAAGCCTGCAAGACACGTGGCTTATTGCAAGCTTGCAATTTGGTTTCAGGCATGTGCAAAAAGCAAAACGAAAGCCCCCCACCCCACCCCATCCACCTACCCACTTCCCCAAATCCTCCGCTTTGTCACCCTTGGAGCAAAAGCCCGCCAACGAAAACGGGAAGGAACAAATGATGGAAGACCTCAACCGATGCCCATCCAGATGGGCAAAAGGCCTCCGGGTTGCGAATGCTTACCTTCCACGTGCCCAATCCCAAAATGGGCATCTTTGCTTTCGTGTACAGCTCCACGTACTTGGCCATGGCAGCCGCTCCGTGAAGCCCAAACCCGATAACGCGCGCCAAGTGCGGAGAAAGACCCAGGCAAGGCACGACCGGGACAAGCCGCTTTTATACACGCCAGACCCGCCTCGGGAGGCGGGCGCGCCGGGGCGTGAAAAAGAGAGGCGTTTTTCCAAAGCTGGATCTTTAATGCCTCCTGGGACGGTTACCCGCTGCCAGATTTTATCTAGCGGAAGGGTCAGCGCAGGCGGGCAGGCAGGCAACCAGGGAATGATGGGCAGGGATTTATGTGAGGCGGCATAAATGGCATTTATGGGCATTTATAGTGTGCCTCCCAGCTTTTGAAAGACTTCGGGACTGATGCACTGATGTTACCTGGTTTGGAAATGAAACCTTCCTCGGCCCCAAGGACCCCCACGCTTTACTACAGAGTTAGGGGACTACGATGCACTGAATCACAAAGTCTCTTTTCTTCTTTTTAGCTTCGCGCCGAGGATTATGCGAAATGGTGCGACCGTTGAGGGAAGTGGATGAATTTCCAGAAAACCTAATTTATGCACTGCGTATCCACTGTGCAACCTCCGCTTCACAAGTTTTCTAGTCCGAAGTGGAGCGCTGTTGGAGCAAAGGAAGGGGTTTTTTTTTCTTTTAAACTTCGTTTTATTTATTCAGTTTATTTAATCACCATCTCACATAAGGGATTCTGGGCGGTTCACAAAATCAGACCGTTTCAGATTAGAAACCGATATTTTAGGGGCGGACAGGCTTTCTTACACAATATGGCTGTGCCCCATATTTGTACAGTCCTCGATTTATGAGCATAACAGAGCTCAACATTTCTGTTGCTAAGCAAGGCATTTGTTACCAGCTGCATCCCCTTCTGTCACTGAATCTTGATCGCATGACCATAGGGATGCTGCAGTGGTCATTGTAAGTATGAAAACTGGTCATGTCATTTCAGTGTTGTAACTTTGAACAGTCACTAAATGAATGGTTGCAAGTCCAAGGAGTTACCTGTACTGTAGCTAAAATTGTGGTTGTCCATAGTATAGGTAGTCCTCTCTTTATCACCTTTCATTTATTAAATTTATAACAATAACCTTGTTGGGCTGACAAGACAGTGAGTGACAGGCCCAAAGTCCCTGAGGCAGCATTCATACAGAAGGCAAGATTAGACCTCACAGTCTCCTGGTTTCTAGGCCAGCACCTTAACTGCTATACCAAGTTCACAAGTACATTTTTGTATTTGAATAGCATCAAGGGTAATCTCAAAATCTTTCCCAGTTACACTCCCATAATATGAGAGTGTATATATAAAATCTCCCAGAATTCCCTGGCCCACATTTTGCTGACAAAGAAAAAAAAATCTGAATTTGTAATGTATTGCAGTTGCGACTTGAGCCTGCTTAACGCCCCTAGTTGGGGGACTGCAAGGCAAAAGAGATTATACAAAAAGTAGAACTGCAGTATAGCAGTCAAAATGCCAAGGTGTAATCAATCAGACCTGTCTGTCTGAAAAACTCTCTCTCTCTCTCTCTCTCTCTTTTTTTTTTTAAATTTTTAATTCACAAGATCTCCATAGTACATCAGTATCATATCATCTCCCAGAATTCCCCACTCCACATCTTAAAGCTGTTGAGAAACACTGATTTAAAAGATCGAGACCCAAGCAGATTTTCCTCTGAGACTAATTGCCTCCCTCTCCTTTTTTTCAAGAATGAAATATAGCCCTCATTTATTCACAAATAATCCCTAGGTTGATCTGCCATTTAGCCAAGGCAGTTAATAGAGCAGCAATCCCAGAGCTGCTAATCTCAGTTCTGTCTCGTGGGGAAAATCTCATTTTACCTCGTGGTCCATGGAGGATATTCTCTTTTATTTTCTCTTAGAAATTCAAAGCTAAATCAACTGGAGGCTATCCGGTGTGTGATTTGAACAGATTTAACAGGTAGTCCTCAACAGCCATTTGTTTAGCAACTGTTTGAAGTTACAACAGTACTGAAAAAGTGACCAGTACTCACACTTAACAACTATCACAGCATCTCTACAGTCACAAGAGTTTAGATGCTTGGCATTTGGCATGTATTTATAATGGTTGCAGCATCCCTGGATCACGTGATTACCATTTGCAACCTTCCCAGCCAGCTTCTGACAAGCAAAATCAAGGGGGGGGGGGGGAAAGCTAGATTTGCTTAATGACTGCATGATTCACTTAACTGCAGTTATTCGCTAAACAAAAGATTGTAAAATTGGGCAAGAATCACTTAACAATTATTGGAAATTCTGGTCCCAATGGTGCTCATAAATGGAGGATTACCTGTATGACATATCAACTACATTTCTTTTCAGTCCCATTTTCAAACTATTAAATACAACCTGAAAAAGCTAAAAATGGAGAGCACTGCTTTGGTGCCCTAGTGCGGGGTAGGCAACCTTGGCTCTTCTATGACTTGTGGACTTCAACTCCCAGAATTCCTGAGCCAGCATGGCTCAGCTTGGAAACCTCTCCCTTTCCCCTCAGCATGGCTGGCTCAGGAATTCTGGGAGTTGAAGTCCACGAGTCATAAAAGAGCCAAGGTTGCCTACCGCTGCCTAGTGGCTGAAAATGTAATTGTTGAATTAGCAAGAGTGGTGTTCTGCGCCCACCCTGTTCACTACTATCTGTAGGAAATGGAATACTACAGCAGTAGAGTTGGAAAGGATCTTAGAGATCATCTACTTTAACCCCTTGCTTGGTATAAGATCCATTGCAGTATCTTTTTAATAGTAATTTTATTAAACGTTACAATTAAAAGGAGAAAAACTAATGCAAACTAAAAAAATAAAAGAATAAAAAGAAAAAAACTGTAGAAAAGAAAAAAAACAAGAGTAAAAAAAGACATATATTTAAAAAATGACTTCTTCCTTCATCAACCCTGTACTTCCGAAGTATAAACAATTTTAGTAATTTACTACCTTTTCTTAAAATTATCACTTTTTTCCATGCCCCATCTCTTATCTATAAAGAAATAATTAAACCTCGTCATTTCAGTCCTGATTGGCAAAAGTTCATTAAGGATGAACAAGAGATAGCAACATATCTACAGTATTATAACCTTGATATATAAAGCAAGTTCCTTTTATTTCAAACAATCTTGGTCTTTAATCTCTTCAAATAGAACTTAATGTTTCATTTGTTTTTTGTCCCTTCTCACAAAAGTTTTCAAAGCTTTAATTTAAAGTCTCTTTTGTAAATGCAATATAGGAAAGTTATCCCGATGACTCTTTAAATTTGTTATTTTTATATCCCTTTTAATTCTGAAGGCATCAACTGGTTTCACTTGTATATTTTTATTTAATTCAATATTATTTATTAAATTTGTTTTCCGCCCATTTCACCATGGGGTATATCCAGTGCTGCATCTTTTTCCATATCATTCTTGAAGAGTGTCATTTTAAAATCCTCTTTCAGGAAAGTCTCAATCTTATTGTCAGAACTGCCATCTCATGCCTGCACTTTGCATTTGCTCAATGCCATTCTGCTATGAACTTTGGGGGGAGGGAGCTGAATGGGAGGGGGGAAGTTCACTACTTCACAACTTCAAGGTCAGACAGCTGGGAATGTCATGCAACTGCATACCGGCCAGCTCACAATTGAAGAGACCCCAAAACATTTCATTTGAATATGATTGGACAACGGGAGACCAGCTGTGGGAAGTGATGGGGTGGGGGGAAGTTAAACTTAGGTGCGTGAACTTCAATTTTGGCTTTGCTTTACCATATTCTGCTTGATCTTTAGTAAACTATACCTTTCTCAGTTAATGGAGTCAAGGATCAGTTCTTACTTAAAGGGTCGAGCTGAGGCAGGACTGACACTTATCTAGGTCCCCTTCCATAACATCTTTTAAACACTATAAAGGCAGACACTCTAAAATTTGTCTTCTGGGTCCATTGTTCACAAATACTTTTCAATACATCCAATGTTAAAATATTTTGCTCCATTTTCTATTAGTAAGTCAAATTTAAATGTTCTTTTCCTTTAATTGTAATCGTTTGTTCCCTCTGGTTCCCTCTGGCGTCTAGCCTTTTCCATCAACACTACCTACACTCTTTTGTCCACTATACTTTCAAAGAGTTGGGCGACATATGCATTTAATAAATAAAAATAAATAAATAAACAAATTTTGGGCCATGGTAGGCCATGATTCCCTTTGTAAGGAAGCTGCATGATCTCTCTCTCTCTCTCTCTCTCTCCCATCCCTATCCCTATCCCTATCCCTCTATGCCTGATTTTATGACCTTTTTACAACAGACATTAAGCAAACCTATTTTCTACAATGCATGTTTTTTTTGCTGAAATTTGGAAGTAAATGTTGGATTAACAGAATAACATCATATATCATAGTCACGTGGCCATGGGATGCTGCAAACTGGCATAAATGCTGCTCAGTTGCTAAATGCTCAAATGTGATCATGTGACTGTGGGGAGGGCCTGCCATTGGGACATTCAATCTGGGTCTAAGTACCTTTTGGGGGGTCTGTTATAACTTCGAACGATCATTAACTAAGCAAGTGGTTGTAAGTCGAGGACAACCTGTTCAGTGACCATATGCATACTCAATGATCTGCAGGTATCAAGGCCAGAGATTCGAAGGTTGAACAGCAAGTGAGCTTTAAAACTGACAATACCTGGTACATCTTTTATTTCTAAAATAAGAGAAATGTTAAAAAAACATCATCAGAATAACCTCCAAAGCATAAAACAAAACCATAGATGATTTATATAGCCTTTGCAAGCCTAGTCTGTGTTTTAGGTTCCCAGCTGGCACAATGGCACAAGATAATTTGGAGTTGGAATCCAAAATCCATGAAAGGCATCTGCCTGAAAAAGCTGCTATATAGAAATATTTAATTCAGATGGATTGTTGTTAGTTGCGAAGTCGTGTCCGACCCATCGCGACCCCATGGACAATGTTCCTCCAGGCCTTCCTGTCCTCTACCATCTTCTGGAGTCCATTTAAGCTCACGCCTACTGCTTCAGTGACTCCATCCAGCCACCTCATTCTCTGTCATCTTCCGTCGTCCCTCAGATGGATTATGTGCCATCAAGTCAGTACTGACTCTTAGTAACTACACGTATAGATTTTCTCCGTGACGTTTTATCCACAGCCTAGTCTGTTAGGTTTTCCAATGAGAACTCTGTGTTGATTTGTTAAATAATTAGAGGTGTGGGGGGGTTCTTCTGTCCAGGAATCTTCTCCAGCACCAAAGTTCAAAAGCATCAGTACTCTTTTTATTTGCTTCAAAGTTCATAATTCAGATTAAACCTGAGATGATGGTCACAGAATGATCAGAACCTGACCTCTAGTGGCTGAAGAGGCATAGCAGTTCCATTAAATGTCTTTGTTCAGCAAACATTTTAGTAAAGTTTTACATACAGTATGTTGAATAAATTAAACTTGTCAAAGATTAATATACACAAATAAAAGTACCAATAAAGGCGAATATTTGTACTGAGGGTTGAAATGAGGGGTCCTTGGTGCTCTCCAAGGTTGTTTTCTTGCAGACGTTTCATTACCCAAACAAGGTAATATCCTAAGTGCAGTGATGATGTTACCTGGATAATGAAATGTCTACAAGAAAACAACCAAGCTTGGAGAGCACTAAGGACCCTCACAAATAAAAGTTTTTTAAAAATATTATCCATTTTTTAAAAAATATGTGACTTCAAACAAGTTTTTTATTTGGCTTGATGTGGTTTGAAAAATGTATTCCTTTTTTAAACGGGTATTTTAAAAACTGAAACAGTACAAAAGGACCAAAAATGACTAATAATGTACATAATTTTTTTTAAAATTACATGGGAATTATTTTGTGCATTCAAAATAATTCAGTAAAGAATTAAAACAGAATAGCCAGAACAATCTAAAACAGAATTGAGTTGTTGATACAAACAGTCCAGTAAATTGTATGTATTTTTTATGTCTTGTTTATAGAACCCAGATACCAGACATGAGAATGCAATGAGTAGAAAAAGGATTATTTACAAGGAATGAATGTATATATTTTTTCTATTGTAAATGGAAATAAAAACAAAAACAAACTCTCACAGGACAAAATAAGACACTGAATCATTTAACTTTCTGGCATGTCCGTGAACTAATCAAATGGCCAGCTCTACCATGCCAAGCGAGATTAGGGCAGCGAAAACATTAGCTATAGGTTGCAAGGGCAAAATTCTTAAAATGATATAAAATATTTAAATCAAAGGTAGATTCTGATTAATTTAGTCTCTTGTAGGTAAGATTATTGAGTGGTAGAATCCATTTGATTTCTTTTAAATAACTTGTCTCATCATTATCACTTCCCTTTTCTAGATTTTTTTTCTTCTTCTGGAGAATTGTTTACTTGTGTAGCCTTCTGGTTTGGATTTTCTGGTACTGAAGCTCTGAAGGGCTATAAATGGGGGGTATTCCACCATTCTCTTTTCAATTTATTATTTGGAAGTTAAGAGTCTTTATCAATACTAAGTCTGTCATCCAGTGTTCACATTAAGGAGTTCCATCAAAGGTCTCAATACTGTAAGCCACCTGTCCTCTTAAGTCAACTCTAGTTGACGTGTCATTTTGTTCTCTAGACCAATGTCTACCACAAGAAGAAATTTCTTTAGAGATTACCAATCCAATGTTCCTCCTATTTCTTTATGGACTTGTATGTGGGTGTGTTTGCATCTAGATATTACAGAAGAACTGCTTGTTATTCAAGCTGGGTCAGATTATTTGATTTGGAATGATGATCTTTGAATATGTAGCCTTATGACTAGCTAAACTCTTTGTGTACTTAAAAACATGGCCATTGGCAATTTTACAATTCTGTGTAAAAGCTGTTATTTCTACTTCTATTTCTAAGCAAAATAATTACCTTGGTACTGTTTGCTTGTGTGTGTGTGTGTGTGTGTGTGTGTGTATGTACATACACACACATACACATACAGTATATAAAATCTGATTAGTGTATTGGTTTAAAGGTCAAACCAACAGATGATTTGGAATAAATTTTAGGAATAAATTGTCTAGCTTTATAATAATCTGGAGTAGAGGAATATTTGTATGATATGTACATTTACAATGTTTTTCTATAATGTCCGGTTTCATCTTAATCTCAAAACCATTGCTGAGAGGTGAGGAATTTCTGGTCTCCCTTTTATCTCTGCTATAAATGATTTTATTCTACTCATGCAAACATATTTAGTCTTTGATTTGATTTGTTTAGTTGAGTGATCAAAATTATTGCACTGAAAAAAAGGGATTTTGACTGTCACCGAATCCCCACTGTCGTCTGCTACAAACCCGAGTGCTTGGCAACTGAACATGGATTTCCGTGTCTCTGGGTCATATGATTGCCATTTGCAAGCTTCCCAAAAGACAAGCTTTTGACAAGCAAAGTCAGTGGAAGCCGGAATCACTTGAACCATGTGATTCACTGAAGAACTTCAGCAATTCACTTAACAACTGTAACAGAAAAAAAAGGTCATAACATCGGGTGTGACTCATTTAACAAACTCCTTGATTGGCAACAGGAATTCTGGTCCCGATTATGGTCATAAACTGAGGCCTACTTGTACATTCAAGGGGTAAACAGATTGAGTTGATTTGACCAAGTTTCTGTGGTTTTTGTAAGTTATAACCTTTTGAAACATTTGTGAGGAACATCTGGATTGCGATTGCTGATTGTATAACTCCCCAGGCAAAAAAGAACGTCTGTGATAGATAAAACACTGAGGAACTCCACATCCAGTAAATAGCTTGATTACACTGCTAAATATGTTAAAAGGTCCATATCTGAAGTGGTAGATAAACTGAGCCTAATATTACAAAGGACTGGATACCATTTCAGTGGTTTTTTTTTCCCCTTTCCTCCTTCCTTCTTTCACATTCGATTATAGAGGAACTGGAATTTTTACTAGGTGGCATGTTTCTCTATTAATGTTGGAAGACCAGAAAGACCAGGTTAGGAACAGAATTTGTCACCAAGAGTCAACATCGATTTGGTGGCACGTAAGAATAATTTTCCATGTTTCTTTATGGTACTTAGTATGTTTTAATTGGCTTTCCCTATGAAGTCTGGATTGTTGTATAATTCAAAACATATAGAGTTTTAAGTCTAACTTTCCCATCCATACAAATTCTAACTATACTTTTTTATCATTTAATAAACAACAGCCTAGAGACTTACTTTTTTAATCAGTTCACCTGATAGTAATGCCACTGAATGTGGAGATGATTATTTTTATTGGCCATCAAAAAACATAAGGGTATGAAGTAAGAAGCTGAAATCTCATGTAGGTCAACCAAGAAGCAGATCCTAATGAATTATGAGATGGAAATACCGTAGGTTGCAATGCTATTTATTTTTTTCTTTTTGTGCCTTAAAGTCAGTTTTTGGCTCCAGGTGATTGCCTAGACAAATCCATGCACTTTTCTCAGCAAGGTGTTTTGTTAGTAGTTTCCCCTTGCCTCCTTTCTAGGGCTGACAGGAAGTGACTGGCTCGGTGTCACCCAGCTGGCATCATTCCTAAGGCAGGACTAGAACTCATGATCTCCTAGTTTCTAACCTGATGCCTTAACCACTACACTGAACTGACTTAATGGGAACAAAATTTTTCTTTTTGAAATTCTTTGTACAGGTAGTCCTCAACTTATAGCAGTTCATTTAGTGACCGTTCAAAGTTACAACAGCACTGAAAAAAGCGACTTATAACTATTTTTCACACTTATGACCATTATAGCATCACCATGGTTATGTGACTTACCCTCAGATGCTTGAAAACTGACTCATATTTATGACGGTTGCAGTGTCCCAGGGTCATGTGATCCTCTTTTGCAAACTTCTGCCAAGCAATGTCAATGGGGAAACCAGATCCACTTAACAGCCGTGTTACTAATTTAACAACTGCAGTGATTCACTTAACAGCGGTGGCAAGAAAAGTCATAAAATGGGGCAAAACTCACTCAACAATTGTCTCACTTAGCAACAGAAATTTTGGGCTCGATTGTGGTTGTAAGTTGAGGACTATCTGTACTTGAAAGAAAATTTGAAGTCTTATTAAACTCTTTTGAGGCTTCTATCCTTGTAAGCATGCATAACATTAGGCTTCCATTTATCCACTAAAGTATTTTACAATCCCATCCTATTGCTAATTTTGTAACAACTTGATCAGATATCAAATGAGGTTGTTTAGAAAGTTTCCTTTTCCAATATTGTCAGATTTAACCACTATACAACTACCAAAAATTTGACTTTGCAAGGACACTGACCCATGTAATGCCTCTTCTGTTTAACTCAGTCCTATAACCCAAGTCCCTCTAGTGCAGTGATGGCGAACCTTTTAGAGATTGAGTGCCCAAACTGCAACCCAAAACCCACTTATGCATCGTTGGGTGCCGAGTGGGCGTGGCCCACTGGCTGGGTGTGGCCCATTGGCTGGGCGTGGCTGCAGTGGTAACCAGAAGCTGGGTGGGACTAAAAAGTTCAATCAATTCCAACTTTGCAAGATCTTTTTTTCCCCGCGAGAAGTTGAAATTGACCGATTGATTGAATCTTTTTTTTTTTTGCACACGGCAGTGGAGGCCTAAAGCGAAAAGGTTTTATAAAACCCAGCTGAAGGCCTAGGACTGGGGCGATGGCGCACGTGCCCACCGAGAGGGCTCTGAGTGGCCCCTCTGGCACCCATGCCATAGGTTCGCCACCACTGCTCTAATGTCAACTTTGATTGTTGATATCATGGATATGTTTATGTAGTTTTCTTGGCACATTAAGGAAATTGCTTGCATTGCTTTCTATCGGCATCTTTTTGTTTGTTTGTTTGTTTGTTGAGCTCTTAGTCCAGGGGTCTTCAAACTTGGCCCTTTTATGACTTGTGGACTTCCGACTCCCAGAATTCCTCAGCCAGTGTGCCTGACTGAGGAATTCTGGGAGTTGAAGTCCACAAGTCATAAAAGGGCCAAGTTTGAAGACCCCTGTCTTAGTCTACAGTTCTGTGATTTCGAAGTGGTCTCCCATCCAAGGACTAATCGCACCTGATCTTGCCTGGCTGAGTCTGCTAAGCATTTTAACCTTATTTCCAGCTTCTCAAATTTTGAAACGTTGGAGAAACATGCAATAAATAAGCCTTCCGGATCCCTTTAAGCACGAAGCTTAAAACTCTTTGTCCTGAAATGATCCATTTATTGGTTTTACCGCACCGCGCTGTTACAGCTTCCACATCCACCAATCAGCATCAACCTTCCAACCGGGCTTGCCGGAGAGCGTTTAATTTATTAGGTCATCTATTCCCGCCCCTTCATCCTTGTTATGCGCTTTCCCATTGGAGGCAGGGCCGCGGTGTCCCATGAGTGATAGCTCGCTACTTCAATCAGAGGGCGAATCCGGGAGGCGTTACTAACTCTTCCCCTTGTTTAGCACTCTGTTTGAAGCTGCTAGGAAATATTAGCCGCAGCCTTTGCAGCTGGGTGTGTGTTTGTTATATTTCTGGTGGTTGCTGGATTTTTTTGCAGACCGAATTGTGCTGTGTAAAGGTGAATAATGGTTTTTTTCCCCCTCCCCTTAAAAAATGTTTCTTTTTGCATGCGTGTTTTAATTTAAGCCGCAGCAGGGAAGAGATAGAATTGCATCGATAGCTTCACTTTGAAGCGCTTTATTTTCAGTCCAGTGGGTTCTGCTGTTGGGCTGTTCGTTTTGATGGTTTTTTTAGGGCTCCGGAAAAAAAACGGGCTCCCCGGAATTAGATCTCTGAGAATTGCACGCAGAATAGCAGGGTAGGAATCCCCCTTACCCAGCTAGCAATGGGTGTCCCTAGAGCTAAGCATGGGGAAGGCTGAACCTGGGTGCCCTGGGGAGGATTTGGTGTGTGTATGTCATTCTAATTTTGGTTCGGCTATTTTAAAAAGTCACAAACGCAGGTGTTTTTTTTTCACACTGTGCATTGGAACTGGGAGAAGCCTTAAAAAAGCAAGTTAGAGCGGTAAGATCTTACTGTGGTCATGGCTGAGAATTCTTGGACATGATGTTCTACCACATTAGAGATACCTGTGCCATTTCTGTAACCATCTACTGGTACCTTAAAGCTACCAATTACCCCTCCTTCCTGCTTTTAAATCAGTCATTTTTTTTTGCCTTCATCCCAAGCTTGATACTAATTTTGTTTTATATATTGTGGGGCACTATATAGGCTCGAGGCAAATGGTTTTTCCGGTGGTCCTCATCCAGTGCCTAGCCTTTTTAGCTTTTGAGTTGGCCAGATGTTTGCACCTGTTCAGTGTGGAATGAATAATTGTATTAAAATAACATAAAGGGTTTGCTAGTCTTGATTGTGCTGGTCAAACAGCCATGTAGCATACTAATTAAAAATACTTTTCTGTAGCGTGTGAATGTGTCCTAAGTTTGCTTCTCAGATGTAGGAGTTTTATGTTTAAATGAAGGAATGCATACTGGTTAGATTATATGAAAAGTCCTGGTTTATATGCCATGCTGTGCCAGGTTTTCCCAACTTGCTCTCCACTGGTGTGTTCTTTAATTCTGGGGGATGTTCAAAATACAATCTATTTGGAGAATGCCAGATTGGGAATGCCTTTGAAGCCATAATATATATTTAGTTTTGACTTAATATTGCGCAAAGTCAATCAATTTAGTTTGTGATTTAGTGATCTGTATAAATCAAGAGTTACTTGCTAGCCCATGGGTAAGTATATTAACAATTACAGTAGCATAATGCATGCATATTGTTACTGAGTTCAATGGGATGTTCTACAAATAAGTATATTTATGCAAAATTCAAAGCAGAGCATTAATACATATCTGCAAGGAAGAATGTTGAAATAGTAATTGCTTTTTGAATCCATTTTGTCTGTGCAATACAGGTAGTCAACTTAAAACCATTTGTTTAGTGATTGTTCAAAGTTACAGTGGCACTGAAAAATGTGACTTACAACCAGTCCTCCCACTTACGACCATCACAGCAGCCCCATAGTCAGATAATCAAAATTTGGGCACTTGGCCATCAGCATATATTTACATTAGGGCAGAGGTCCCCAACCTTTTGGGCACCAGGGGCCGGTTCCATGGAGAAAGGTTTTTCCATGGACCGGAGAGTGCGTGGTTTTGTGTGCTGCCTGCATCCTGCAGATGGGGCTTTGCTTGTTTGTGCGGACCGGTTGCTGGCATGCCGCGGCCTGGTACTGGTCCATGGACCGGGGATTGGGGACCTCTGTCCTAGTGCCATATGATCACTCTTTGTGACTTTCCCAACTGGCTTCCACCAAGCAAAGTCCATGGGGGACGTCGGATTCACTTAATGATGGCATGATTCATTTAATAACTGCAGTGATTTGCTTAAGAACCAAGAGAAAAAGGGTTATAAAATCGGGCACAACACACTTGCCTATTAATGGAAATTCTGGCCCCAATTGTGGTTGTAAGTCAAGGACTACTTGTATGCAGTGAGAAGGCAGATACTCTGTATTTTTCAGTAGTGTAGTTTGGACATGTTTTAAATCACGTCTGGCTTCAAGTGTCTGGCTAGAACAAAGATGAAAGTACTGTATACATCTCAAAAGTAAGATAATAAGTCAAGAATGTCTCTTAGTCCCACCCCAAATATGCATGTAGTTAAGAAAAAAAACCTAACCATGTTCTCCACAAGAAACTTAAAATTGCTTTGTTAGCAATGTGGTATGGATAAAGAGTCC
Source organism: Protobothrops mucrosquamatus (assembly GCF_001527695.2). Classification (NCBI taxonomy): domain Eukaryota; kingdom Metazoa; phylum Chordata; class Lepidosauria; order Squamata; family Viperidae; genus Protobothrops; species Protobothrops mucrosquamatus. The sequence continues at coordinate 178,842 of NW_015388044.1, forward strand.
TTTAATTGTCTTTTCTGTACTTTCCATAAATGTTTCAGTAGGAGTAGCAGCTCTACTTGCCTTTATCACAAAAGGAACATAGATTCATAGGGCTGGAAGGGATCTTGAAGGTCTTCTAGTCCAACCCCCTACTCAAAGCAAGAAACCTTATACCATCCTGGTCAAATGGTTGGAAATGATCTTTTTTTAAACGTAATTGAAAGCGTGAGAGTTTGGAAGCTATAGGGCAGTTTGGGCTTCAAATTTCATTATTGGGTCCCAAAATTATTGGCTACTACTCTGACTGTGGCAAATGGGAATTTTGGTTTAAAACATTTTGAAAAGCCCTAATTGTCAAAGCATTTAGAGTTCAGGGATTAGGATGGAGAGAGAGGCAGATCCTATTTAAGCCACGGAGTTTGACTTTGCAGTAGGCACCATTTTACTACACTGGGAGTTTCCTTAATTGTGATTTATTGCATGTCAACAAACCATGGTTGACAAACTCAACATTGCTGATTAGGTCAAATAATAAGATATATAGCTATGTTTTTCACGATTGTATCTTGTGGAGGTTGGAGTTTTTTTTCCAGTTCAAAGCAAGTGGTTTTGTGAAATAAAATAAAGCTGTCAATAGCATTGTACTGAAAATAACATGAAGAGAAGAAAGGTGTCTATAATTTGATCAAAGGAAAGTCAGTTAACTCTTAAGAGATTTTTCAGTGCAAAATATCTTTCCAGTGGGTATCATTGATAGCATAACAACTTAGGTCAGTGATGGCGAACCTTTTAGAGACCGAGTGCCCAAACTGCAACCCAAAACCCACTTATGCATCATTGGGTGTCGGGTGGGTGTGGCCCATTGGCTGGGTGTGGCCCATTGGCTGGGCGTGGCTGCAGTGGTAACGGCAGACTGGGTGGGACTAAAAAGTTCAATCAATTCCAACTTTGCAAGATTTTTTTTCCCGCGAGAAGTTGAAATTAACTGATTGATTGAAACTTTTTTTTTTGCACACGGCGGTGGAGGCCTAAAGTGAAAAGGTTTTATAAAACCCAGCTGAAGGCCTAGGACTGGGGCGATGGCGCGCCTGCCCGCAGAGAGGGCTCTGAGTGCCGCCTCTGGCACCCGTGCCATAGGTTCGCCACCACTGACTTAGGTCTTTATTGATAGGAGTTATGAGTCACTGTCACCAGATTTTTCTGGTCTTACACTAAGTGTCCTCTGTATCAGCTTTTTGAGACAAAGCCATTTCTTCTAATCAGCTTATACTTTTCCAGTGCATATTCCATCTGTTAGAATCATCATTGAAAGAATACTGAAGGTTTTTATTACTTTCTAAAACTAAAAGGACTTTTATTCTTTATTAAACATTTCAGACAGGCAAAATGCTCCCACCCCTTAAATTCACAAGATGATCACATATTCACAAATGCTTTTGGCTTATATACATACAAACACACAAACGTCGTTCAGACCACACAGTATTTTTTTGACTGAGGTTTTTATAAATGCTGAATCTTGAACTATTTTTGTCTGGTTATGCTATATGCATATGTTTGCAAAGCACTGTTTTTCCCTATGATTGTTTCATAGCTATGATCTGCACAATCCTGGGATAGTGTGGCTACATGAAAGATTTGTAGAGAGGGGCTAAATTTATGCCCCCATATTTTCCAAAACATCATTTGGCCTTTAAATACAAAGCACTACATAACTGTAATAATTACTGAGCAATTGTGCTAAATCCATTGGTCTGGCATTCGCATTCATACATTTTTCATTTGCTTTAGATTCTCTGTATTCACTTATGATCTCCTTTAAATTTTGGATTTCTTTTAATAATGGATTTTACTTTTCGTCCCTCAACTACAGGTAGTCCTTGACTTACAACAGCTCATTTAGTGACTGTTCGAAGTTACAACAGGATTGAAAAAAGTGACTTATGACTGTTTTTCACACTTATGATTGTTATGGCATACCCATGGTCACGTGATCAAAATTCGGACATTTGACAACAGAGTCTCATATTTATGATGATTGCAGGATCCTGGGGTCATGTGATCATCTTTTGCAACCTTCTGATAAACAAAGTCAATGAGGAAGCCAGGTTCACTTAACAACCGTGTTACTAAGTTAACAACTGCAGTGATTTACTTAACTATGTCAAGAAGTAAAATGGGGCAAAACTCACAAAACTGACTTAGCAACAAATTTTGGGCTCAGTTGTAGTTATAAGTCAAGGACTACCTGTACATAATTTCTTTCTATTCATTGTTTTCAGCAACTTTTGATTCTTGGGTTCTTTAATATTTCAGCATTATTTAAACACCTTGATACAGATATTATAGGCACGCTTATGGTAGCCAGTGGCAGTCGCAGGTTTAAGTCTAGTGATTAACAACTGTGCTTCCCAGGGCTTTTTTTCTCATAGAACGCCCAGAACGGAGTCCTGGCACCTTTTTTGGATGGAACCTTATAGGGTAGGCAAGGCGGGTTGTATGATGTGTGTGAGTTCCGGCATCTTTTTTTCTTTTTTTTTTTTAGAAAAAAAGCACTGGTGCTTCCTATAATACTTATTGCAAAGATTAATGTGTCTGCTTCAAAACAAGCCACCCATAGTTGAGAGTGGAAAAACCATTCTGCCTTCTTTCTGTGTGATTGCTGTGATCTTTTGAGAAGATAGACATGAAGAAGTCCAGGCTGGATTGTTCAGATAATCAGTTCTCATCAGAAATCTATTTGTAAGCAGATATGCCTTTGGCACCGGTTGAAGATCTCAGTTTGGTGTGATTTTTGGCTCTATCAAGGGATTGGTTTTCAAAACACACATTTTGAGGGTAGTTATAATTTTAGAATACATTATATTGTTTCAATACAATTATAATCCTACAGTATAAGCTTATTGAGGTTCTATTAGTTGGATAACTGAAGAGTATTGAATATAAATATAAAGAAAAAGAGATTCTGTCAGTGTTAGTTACAGTTTAGGATGCCACTATTATAAGCATAAAATGTATTTAACTTTTTCACACAAGGTAGACTATATTAAAAAAAAACTATAGCTTATATCCATGGTGGCGAACCTATGGCACGTGTGCCACAGATGGCACGCAGAGCCCTCTCTGTGGGCAGACACGCCGTCGCCCCAGTCCTAGGCCTTCAGCTGGGTTTCGCTTTAGGCCTCTGCCGCCGTGTGCAAAAAAAAAAGGTTCAATCAATCAATCAATCAATCAATTTCAACTTCTTGCGGGGAAAAAAAAGATCTTGCACAGTTGGAATTGACTGATTGAACTTCTTAGTCCCACCCAGTCTGCCGTTACCACCGCAGCCACCCCCACCCAATGGGCCACGCCCATCCAGCGCCCGACGATACATAAGTGGGTTTTGGGTTGCAGTTTGGGCACTCGGTCTCTAAAAGGTTCACCATCACTGGCTTATATTAAAGTAATTGTACAATAGATACTTCAGTCATGAGCTGTTACTTGGCATTGAGGCCTGTTATTCAATTACATAATGTACCGTATGTCTCTTTCTCTTTCTCTCTTTCTCTAGAATCTAGATAAATATAGATATGCTGTGTGTGTGTGTGTGTGTATACATACATACACATAAGATGATAAAAACATTTATTGAGAGTTAAATACTGAAAAATAATTAAATTAAAGTTTTAAAGCTGATCCCCAGTTTTCCTGAAAAAACTTCACACAAATGCAGTGGCTTCTTGACAGCTGTGTGTAGGAGCTGAATCTCCTTTTGTGACTCAGGCTTATGATTGAAGTTCTGAAGGCGTGTTAAAATCTTGTACCACTGGAAGAAATGTTTGTAGCTCAGGGTTGACTTGTGGGGCCCTTGGTGCTCTCTGAGCTTGGTTATTTGTTTGTAGACATTTCATTACCCAATTTGGTAACAGCATCATTGTGTCAACTATATCCTACTTGCTTTAATGTCTGACATTGCAAATACGCAAATGAAATGCAGGTAATCCCGAACTTACTACCCCTAGCTTAGCAATTGTTCGCAGTTACAATGGATCCTCCCCAAAGGTAGTTACGATTGGGTTCCGATGGCCTTGCACTCCTCTGCGGTCAGGTGACAACATTTTGGGTGTTCAACATCCGGCCTGCATTTATGATTGTTTGCAGTGACCTGCAGTCATGTGGCTGTGATTTATGACAGTGTTTATTTCCAGTTTTTGGTAAAAATGTCCCATAGCGAACAATGGGTTTGCTTAACGACTACTGCAAAGTGGTCATAAAATTGAGTCTGTCGTGTGGGTGACCCGATTTACAACTGGCATGATTTGTGACAATAACAGGAAGGTCCCATTACGTTCATAAGTCAAGGACTATTTGTATTTGGAACTTGCGAACCAACTTGCTCCTCTCTAAGTATGTTTCTGCAAAAACATAGACAGAGGGTGCTTTGATAAGTGACTTGTTTAGCCACTTATCTTGATTTTCTGTCTTGTCCATTCACCTTAAGTTGGCAAGAGGCACTGGCACTGATAATATGAGAGAGCCAGTTTGGTCTAGTGCAGGGGTAGGCAACCTTGGCTCTTTTATGACTCATGGACTTCAACTCCCAGAATTCCTGAGCCAGCCATGCTGAGGGTAAAGGGAGAGGTTTCCAAGCTGAGCCATTCTGGCTCAGGAATTCTGGGAGTTGAAGTCCACGAGTCATAAAAGAGCCAAGGTTGCCTATCCCTGGTGCCTCCCTAGCGGAAGGCACCAGGCACAAGAGATTGTGAGTTCAAATCCCGCCTCAGTCATGAAAATAAACCGAGTGACCTTGTCAGTCATTCTCAACCCAACTCACCTCACAGGTTGTTGGGAAAATAGAAGGAGGAAGGTGTTTTGGATATGTTCGCCCTTTTGAGTTATTTGCAAAAATAATAAGGGCAGGATATAAATAAAATAAATAAAAGGTCACCCAGCCGAATGTTGATCATATGATCAACAGTCTTAAATATAAAGACTGATTGTAAACATTCCCCCCCCCTCCGTGCTGTTGTAACTTTGAACGTTTGCTAAATGAATTGAGGACTACCTCAAGTACAGCGTTACTTTAAGTAGTACTTAGAATTCCAGTACCTCGATGTAGCATGAGTACAATAAATCGTACACAGTAGTCAAATAGCTTAAAATGCCAATGTCTTATTCTCCAAAGCCTTGTGAAAAAGGTGTGAAAATTATTTGAATTATTTAAATCAGGATCAACAGCATTTTGTGGAAGAGTTGAGTAAGTTTGATCAGAGTGCCCTCAATGTTAATTGATGGGTCATCAAGGTAAAATCACAGGGTGTGGGTAATAAATGGGTATTAAAAGATCAAGTGGTTTGATTTTCATCAATACGTGGGAAGAAATTGGAAAGTAGTACATGGGATAGAAAATACCTCGTTCAGTTTGCCATGTTCTATTGTGTCATCTTTTAAAAATATTTTTCATTGATTTATTAAACTTATATGTTGCCCATCTCGCCAAATAGGCTTTTATTAAGTATTTTTTTTAAAAAAGTAACCCAAAGAAAAGGGTTAAAAAGCAGAGTACAATGTGAATAAATAGGGACTTTACAACTATCTTCAAAATTAAAGTTATTGAATATATCATAATTATAAATGATTGAGTGACTTACTTTGTTTTATAAAGAGAGTAAATTGCTATTAAGCTCCTTAGTATCCTAGTTAACTGTAAGTAATCTGTATTTGGTAGCCTCTGCCAGTTGTTTTTACTTTCACTCCGTCTAGTATAAATGGCCAACTAACCCCAAAGTGAATGTTGATGGGTCCTGAATTGATCTGGCTCTTATTTCTCAGGGATAATTCTTGGTTGATCCATCCTAGCTTATTTGGGAGCATCCAGTCTTGAAAATCAATTAGAATGATATTCTAAGCCATGAGCATCCAACCTGGGCTATTTTGTGGACTTCAACTCCCAGAATTCATGGCTGGCTGGGGAATTCGAGGAGTTGAAGTCCATAGGTCTTGACGTTGCTGAGGTTGGACACTTCTGTTCTAGGCTTTCACGGTTTTTTTGATGACCTTTGCCAGTGGGAATGGTTAGGTAGAAGCAGCTGAGGTCTCTTGTTCCGGTAAATGTGATTTCTCCAAAATTTTGGTTGTTTTTGTCTGCCAGTGCAGCCATTCTTTAAATACAAAGAACATTATTGGAATCATCAGATGCCCCAAAGCAAATAACTAAGTCTGGAGGTGCTTGTTCTTATCTCTGCTACTTCCACTCCTCCTTCATCATCCTATTGCCACATACTGAGAGCGACGAGTATCGATTAGTGAATTGCAAACACTATGTATGTATGGAAGGATAAATCCAGTGTACACCATCAGTGCAATGTTAAGATGTTAACAAACAAAATATCCATCAAAAACCAATTACTCTGTTAAGATACCTAACACTGGCAGAAGAGGTAGAGTGTGGTTTGAGCATAATTAAACATCACTTCAGTGAAAAGAGAAACTTATTCTCTAAACCAGAGGCGGGGAAATATGGCCCTTTTATGACTTGTGGACTTCAACTCCCAGAATTCCTGAACCAGCATGTGGCCGTAGTTCCCCACCCCTGCTCTAAACAGAAGAGGACCCCATTATCACCTAGGGAAAACTAAGCTGATAGAAAAAGTACACACTGAACTTTTCTGGAGAAGAAACTCTGAAGTCTTGGTGCTCTTGTGGAGGAGATCCTATTCAATTAACTTTTCCCGTTTGTTTCACGTAATGGAAAACTATGGTTTACAAAAATAAGACTGTATCAGTCCTTTATCCGCTTTCCTTGTCTTTCCCTATGAAATTGCAAAAAAAAAGAAATTGAAAATTTTATCTTCAGATTTCTGTAAGATCCCCATTAAAATTATGGTTAGATCCCAGGCAGACTGTAGCTGTTCTTAACTATGGTTTTCTGAAATGAGCCAAATTCCAGCCACTATTATTGAGATGGCTTGTCCACAAAGAATGCTAAAGATTGGCAATAGATTGGGTGCTTGGAACCGGAAGCAAAATTGTCCTCTAAACCACACGTGCTGTTGTAAGGAGAGTAAAGGCTGCTGTCGTTTCATTCAGGCTTAGCCCTGGTTTTCTTTCCAGGAGCAGAATCTTAGAGCAAGGTATTAAAATGCACCTTTTTAGGGCAGGATGTTGTGCCTAGTGCTTTTTCCATGAATCCAATTAATACTTTTCCAAGAATACTTACTCAACTTGTCAGTGAGTAGTTGCTGCACATCTGCCCTAGCAACTGGCCCAAGATTCTCGATGGTAGGTGAGTTCCCTTGCGGTTACCTTGGTTGGACTATAAATGAGGTCCAGAGCCTAAGGAATCCTCTTCTTGAAGAACCTTTGTGTTTGCAGGGGAAGATCAGTCACAGTAACAATTTACCTTGGGCTACTCGTGGTGGCCTCCAGAAATTCTGGACAAGAATTTATGATATTGATTCAAAGCATTTGATTTATTTCTTTTATTTCCATATAGATGTCTTCTCAATAGAACCTGCAGATTCAAGAGAGCTCCAGTTACGATGGCCAAGTACAGACTAATCTTGCTGAGACATGGCGAAGGGGCTTGGAACAAGGAGAATCGATTCTGTAGCTGGGTGGACCAGAAACTGAGCGCCGATGGGGTGAAGGAAGCTCAGACCTGTGGGCGGCACCTCAAAATGCTTGGCTTTGAGTTTGACCTTGTGTTTACCTCCATTCTTAGCCGTTCTATTCAGACTGCGTGGCTTGTGCTTCAGGAGATGGGGCAGGAGTGGGTCCCCACTGAATCTTCCTGGAGGCTGAACGAACGACATTATGGGGCGCTGATTGGCCTCAACAGGACAGAGATGGCTTTGAATCATGGTGAGGAGCAAGTGAAAAGATGGAGAAGGAGCTACGACGTCACCCCACCTCCCATCGCTGAGGTCCACCCTTACTATCATGAAATATATAAGGATCGCCGGTATCAGTACTGTGATGTGCCAATGGAGAAGCTTCCTAAGGCTGAGAGTTTAAAAGAAGTATTGGATAGACTCCTTCCATACTGGAACGAAAGGATAGCACCAGAGGTCAAGACAGGGAAGACTGTGTTAATTTCTGCCCATGGGAACAGCACGAGGGCTCTTCTGAAGCATCTGGAAGGTACATTTTGAGGGTGCTGATACTGCTAAGGTGTTTTTCCCCCCAGAACTGATAAACATGATTGTTTTAAAAATGTATACTTAAGATTTTCTTGGGATATTTGTAGCCAAGGTAGGTTGTATATACTTTCAGTTGGAGGTTTCTGGGCTTAGGGAGATTCATAGTAGAGTAGAGATCACATTATCTGCAGACTTTGTGTCTCAGGCTTTAGTGAGGTCTCTTCAATACAGTAGGGTTTTTTTTAATATGGATCTCTCTAATGCCAGAAGACCTTGCTTATATTGATGTTATATTGGCTTAATTATTATGCTTTGTCCTCTCTTTCCTGAAAATTGGGGGATTTGTAGAGATGAGAGTCAGGAATCAACTTTCAATTTATCTGTAGCACTTCCAAAAGTGTTGTCTATGGCACAGTTACACCTTCAGATACCAATATAAATACTTAGCAATATAGTTTGTAGTTTTTGCCTTGGTGGCAATTGGTTCAAATTAGGCTTTAAGAGAAGGACTGGGCCCGTATGGTTCAAGCCATGGTTTATTTCACTCATCAAGTCATGGTGTCTTGGTTTATATATAAGTTAAGTTGAACCATGATTTACAAAGTGCAGTGGGTTGCATTCAGATATGCTAATCCAAAATCAAACAACACATTTGAATCTAATCGATGTTCACACCTAACCTTCAGATAATCTAATCCTTGTTTTTCTCTCAACCGGGATACTCTAATCTTGGGCATGATTTATTTTTTTATAAAGACTATTTTATAATGGTCAAGTGTCAATTCTAAGCAACTTGCCTGACCAATCTGTTGCCAAAGTTGGTGAAATTGTAGTTAAAAATACATGGAAGAGACCAGCTGGTCTATTCCTGTTGTATGCCATTTGAGGTGGGGATAGCAAAGAATCATGCCATGGGTAGCATTGGTAATAGATACTTATGGCATGCTTAGAAAGGTACAAAAGTTCCGATGGGCAAGACCTGTCAAAAAAAATTGCATATCTGTTATCACCAACCTAGTTCTCACTTTTACTGCTTTTCGTCTTAGTAGCTTTGGACCAATTCCTTAAGCAGTGGTTCTTTAAATTGTTTGACCCAATTCCTCCTTTTCATGGCCTTGAATAATGTCATTACTTCAACAAAAGAAGAAAACTCTGAACCTCTTGTTATTTTACAGAAGCATCTCTGCAGTGGAAGTCCCAAAGTGGATTCTTAACTCACAAACAAGCGATTACAAATAGCTCCATTGCCCACCAGGATATGCCCAAATTACTCCCAGATTAAGAACCCCTGCTGTAAAGTATAAAGGATTTCATTCTTGTTGCCTATTTAAGGCCTGACTTTAGAGGTGTGTAGCATTCAGATCCAAAGCATCTGGATGGGTGTCCCATGCACTTGTTGGCTGCTTTGGGCTGGGGGGGGGAGGAATACATGTTTAGGAGGGTTTATCTCCATCCTTTCATTGCTTCTCTAAATTTAATCTCTTGCCCTTTACTAAGAATAGAACCCACAAAGAAGGAGTCACAAGGAGTCTCATTAATTAGGTCGATCATCAAGAAGGTACAGGTAGTCCTTGACTGATGATGATAATTGAGTCCAAAATTATAGTAGTAAATCATGCTGGTCATTAAGCATGTCATTGCCTGATTGACCTGATTTTACCACATTTTGTGCAGCAGTCATGAAGCGAATGCCACAGGTATTAAGTGAACCAATTGCACACTATGGGTGTTTTTCCTGGAATCTGGAAGTAAATGCCGGATTCTGGCAAAAGAAATGTAAAGGGGTGTGTGTGTCATATGAGCATGGGATGGTGCGAACAGCTATAAATGCACCCAAAACGCAGTCATGTGACTGTTGAGATGGGCGGCTGTTGGAACTTTGGTTTTGTGTTGTGTTAAGTACCTTTTTATATTCCATTGTAATTTTGAACGATTGCTAAGCGAGGACTACCTGCAAAGCAGCTATTCCCAGTCTTTGGGGCACCAGGGACAGGTTTCACAAATTAGGATTGGTGGTTTCACACATTATTTGGATCCTGTGCTTGTGCAGATGCTCTTGCGTGAACGTGCTACGGGCTGGTATTGGTCTGTGGCCCAGGGGTTGGGGACTCCTGCTGTAAGGGATCACTGTACAGAGTCTTAGAAATGGAGTAAGCCAGACTCTAGCATTCATTTACCAGCAAATAAATGCTAGTTTTGTCTCCAAATCTCACATGCTTTTATTTGATTCAGGCCATCCCTGGAACCAACTTTTGTTCATCATTCTTACCCCGATCTCGTAGCATTTTTTATTTTAGATGAGATTTTTTTTCCCCTCCTGAAAAGTAGAACAATAACTGTCGTGTTGTAATTGTAAAATGATTTCTTCAGTGAAGCTTACTTAAATGTGCTGTTTCCCAATATTGGACCAACCTGTCAAATTCTAATTACACAAGCATGTCTTAATCCTCCATGCAGGTCTTTGGAATGCTGTAAAGGTGAAGATTGATTAAGAATTACACGAGGCCCTTTGCCACATTTAGGTCAGGTCTTTTATGCTCAAAGTCCTCCATAAATTCATAATCCCTCCCTTCATAAAGTGTCTCAATCCTGGATTATGGTGCTCTTGTGGCTGATGCGTTGCTTAGAAGCGAAAAAACCTGTTGCTTAGAAACAGGTTGCTTGCATATTGTCTATATGCCAGTTCTTGTTCTGCTTCTTCAGATTAAATGTGGGTTTAACAAACTAAAAGGGAAGTGTGAATAAACTCCTGAACAAGCTCCTTAAAACATTGAATTGAAGAACTGCTGAGAATCTCAATCTTGATCTGGTGGTCTTCTAGCCATTACTATTATAAGGTAGTCCTCGACTTTGAACAGTTTGTTTAATGACTGTTCAAAGTTACCACGGTATTGAAAAAAATGACTGGTGGCCATTTTTCTCACTTAACGACTGTTGCAGCATCCCCATGGTCACGTGATCAAAATTCAGATGCTTGGCAACTGATTCATATTTATGATGGTTGCAGTATTTCGGGGACATGTGATCCCCTTTTTGCGACCTCCTGACAAGCAAAGTCAATGGGGAAGCCAGATTCACTTAACAACCGTGTTTACTAATTTAACAGCTGTAGTGATTCACTTAACAACAGTGGCAAAACTCACTTAACAAATGTCTCACTTAGCAACGTAAATTTTGGGCTCAGTTTTGGTCGTAAGTTGAGGACTACCTGTATTTGGTCAAGACTGCCAGGATAGGAAGAGCACACGGGCTCAAACAGGACATAATTACTGCTTGATAACTTGCCTCTTTATTCTGGCCTGGAATTGTATTTTCAATCCCTTTTCCTGCCACTCCAGTTGCTTTGTGTCCAAAACAGACCCTGTTCTTCCTTTTTAATTAATGTCTCCTGCCTTGGGTGACGGTGGTTTGAAAAGAGAAATAAAATCCCATCTGGTAATGCTGCCAGCCAAATTCTGCTGGAAGCAGATGAATTCCCACGGAAAACGGAGGCGTTCTAGAAAAAAAAGGGTTTTTTTTGTTGCTTTAAAATAAATACTGCTTCTTGCTGATCTAAACTGTTAATACTTACTATTTGCCCATGATTTCCTGTGCCAATAAGGTTGACCCACTATTTTGAAACAGGGATGGTTCCGGAATGCAATTTTAAATGAAAATTTAATATTATAGTCTCTTCCAATCACCTTCTAAATGTGCCTTATGGCTTTTGATACAGGAAATATACTGTAGCTATGCCTAAAATATCATATTATATTTAATTATTATTTATATATTGTCCTAATCGAAAGACTGCTTTCTAGCCCTATCCTATATCCCTGCTATGATCTCAAAAGGTTTTGCATAACTTTCTGCTTGGGTCCATTCATGACTTTTCTTTTGCTTGGTCACTTGCATTCCATAGAGCAGGGGTCCCCAACCTTGGTGATTTTAAGACCTGTGGACTTCAACTCCCAGAATTCCCCAGCCAGCATGGGTGGCTGGGGAATTCTGGGAGTTGAAGTCCACAGGTCTTAAAGTCGCCATGGTTGGGGACCCCTGCCATAGAGCATCTGAATTAAAAACCGTGTCCAGTGATGAAGCCAAAAGTCTGGAAAGTTAACCCCTCCATCATGATCTAATAACTCATGTAATAACTTAAACAAAATCTAGGAATTTGTCTTTCCTGTACGGGTACTCCTTGACTTACGACCAGTGCTTTTTTTTGTAAAAATAAAAGGTGCCAGAACTCACACGTCATACAACCCAACCCGCCTTGCCTACCCTACAAGGTTCCATCCAAAAACGGTGCCGGGACTCCGTTCTGGGCGTTCTATGACAAAAAAAGCCCTGCTTACGACCATTTGCTTAGTAACCATTTGAAGTTATAGCAGCCATGAAAAAAGTGACTTATGACTAGTTTTCACACATGATCAGAATTCAGGCCCTTAGCAGCTGGCATGTATTTATGACAGTTGCAGTGTCTTTCGGTCATCTGATTGCCATTTGTAACCTGCCCAGCTGGCTTCCCATAAGCATAGTCAAGATTTGCTTAACAACTGCATGATTCACTTAACAACTTCAGTGGTTCGCTTGAAAACTCTGGCTCAATTGTGGCCATAATTCGAGGACCTTCTGCAATTTTTTTTTTCAAATATTTGGTCTCCCCGCCGCAGGGAGACGGAACCGCCTAGATGGTTCCGTCCCAGGCGACTGATGGACCCAGAGAGGTTCCTGACGGAGCTTGGGCCTTATCCGGAGGATCTGGTCCATGACTCGGTGGAAAATCAGACGGCGGCTTGGGAGTCAACTGCCGCCGCTGCATTGGACCGAGTCGTGCCTCTGCGGCCTCTGACCCGGCGTA
>NW_015388044.1:193165-198264 GCF_001527695.2 Protobothrops mucrosquamatus
GGACCTGACCTAGGGAGGATTTTATATGGGGTTTATTTTTTAGCAATTTGACAGAGACACAACTTTAAAATTTGATTTAATTCGGTTTTATTGGGGGGGGAATGTATTTATGTTTTGTTTTAAATATGTTGTGCGCCGCCCTGAGTCCCGTTGGGAGAAGGGCGGCATATAAATTAAATTAAATAAATAAATAAATAAACAGATCAGTCCTCAAATAATGCTGATTTTGCCATATTTTTTTTTCCTCATAAATTGGGAATTTTAACCATCTGGGTGTCAGTTTTAATTTGAGATTTAAAAAGTGATGCTTTTAGTTATATATAAAATGAATACAGTTTTATTAATCCATAAACAATTTGAGGAGCAGTTGAAACTGTGATTATTAAAAACATCCACGGAAATATTACAATAAATAGCAAATGTTCAAGATTTTCAGATGGGATGTCCTGAAATCACTGGGCAGAAGCATGTGACCCTGGGATGCTGCAAACATCATAAATACATTCTAGTTGACAAGCGGCCAAATTTTGATCATGGGATGCAGTGATGGTTGTATGTGTGAAAACTGGTCATAAATCCCTTTTTATCATTGCTGTTGTGAATTTGAATGGTTGTTAAAGCAATGGTTGTAAGTCAAGGATTACTTATATATGTTTCCTTGTTGCATCTGACTAGTGGTGCTTTATTCAGTTTAGTTGAATAAGTGCTAGGATTATATAATGCAAAGATATCAATCAGTCAGACTACCAATCAGAATAGAGCTGGGAGGGACCTTAGAGGTCTTCTAGTCTAACCCCCTGCTCAAGTGGCTGTCCAGTCTCTTCTTAAAAATCTCCAGTGATGAAGCACCCACAACTTCTGAAGCAAAACTGTTCCACTGGTTAATTGTCCTCACTGTTAGGAAGTTTCTCCTAAATTCCAGGTTGCTTCTCTCCTTGATTAGTTTCCATCCATTGTTTCTTGTCCTGCCCTCTGATTCTTTGGAAAATAAGTTGACTCCCTCGTCTTTGTGGCAGCCTCTCAAATACTGGAATACTGCTATCATCTCACCCCTAGTCATTCTTTTCTCTAGACTAGCCAAACCCAAATTCTGCAACTGTTCTTCATATGTTTTCATCTCCAGGCCTTTAATCATCTAAGTTGCTGTTCTCTGCACTTTTCCAAGGTCTCAACCTCTTTTTTGTAATGTAGATGGATGTAGAAAGGTCAACTAGTTAATGTTACAAGTATTTGAAGTAATTGGACACTGACTTTAGTTGACATTTATGGTTTGCACCAACAGTTCACCACATCCCTAGTGATCACTCATGGAGGTAAGAACAGTTCTAAATCACCCATCTTCCAATCCCTTTCATATTTTGAATCTCCCACTATTTCTTAAACAAATCTGAAAGAAACACTTGTGTAAATGAATGTTTCCCAGATATGTTAGCCTATTAACAGGGGTAGGCCACCTTGGCTCTTTTATGACTCGTGGACTTCAACTCCCAGAATTCCTGAGCCAGCATGGCTCAGCTTGGAAACCTCTCCCTTTCCCCTCAGCGTGGCTGGCTCAGGAATTCTGGGAGTTGAAGTCCACAAGTCATAAAAGAGCCAAGGTTGCCTACCCCTGCACAGAACTAATATCTTTTGAATATGCTGGATGGACTTGATTAGGGTTGCCAGGTGTCCACTATTTGAGTGGACAGTCCGCTTTTTTCACATTATGTTCACTATTTTTTTTCACAAAATAGGGGACATTTTTTTTTATTCAAAAGCTTTATGATGAAATGGTACGTAATCTAAAGCTGTACAGTCTACTTTTTTTACTACTTAACCCCACCCCACCCCGCTTGTCCGCTATTTTTTGGAAGCAGACCTGGCAACCCTAGACTTGATGTAGTTGTAGTTGGGACACATCTGGATCCATATCAAGTTGAAGAACATTTCCTATGTAAAACTCCTGTGTGTTGTTTTTTTTAAAGATTGTGTTACTTTGGGAAAATAAAGATATAGCTGTAACTCCCTCTTCTAAGTGAAAGAACAAATATGACTCACTAAGAAGCTGTACCTGCATCCTATTGCAACAGGAATAATTTGTAATGCCCTTTTAGTTTGCTTTGCACAACAGCGGCTCGCCTACTATTCCTGATTGACCAGTGGCCACTTATCATTATGTACTTTTCTATATTATCACTTCTTCAGTGGTCTATAATGCAGTTTTTCCTATGCTGAGTGTCCTCTAAATGTGCAGACTGCATTTCCCAGAATTCCTAGCAGTAGCTACTCTAGGAATCCTGGTTGGGGGGAAAGCTGCTGTGTCGAGTATTATTTTTTTTTTTTGGCTACCTAGTAAAGTCACTTTTATAAACAGGAAAGAAATAATGTTTCTTGTCGTGAAAGTGATAAACATTCATTTGGCATATGCAGAGTTTGGTGTGTGATATGATGCAAGTTGGCTAAACTAAGATCATAAAATCAATAAAAAATAAGGCTCCTGATGACTTTATAGATGTTACTTATGTTGTTTTCTTTGCAGCAGTTCGGAAGATGATTGTCATTGGCTCTTTCCCAATTGTTGAGATCAGGGAGCCCTTAATTAAGATTGTTGCATATCTATGGTATATGGAAATTAATAATAGCTGAAAACAGGATTTTGATTTATATAGGTAATGGGTTTGATTAATGGAATTTTTATTTAGGAATGTATTAATGAATGAACTTTATTTAGAAATGTATTAATTTGACTATATTATTCTAATTGATAGAGAGGGAAATTTTAAGGAGTATTATTTGAGCCGTACATTTACGATGTTATTGTATTTAACTGATTACCCTATCTCCACGTTGGTTCTTAAGCTTCTTGGTGCAAAAATGGAAAAATCAATACAATTGTTTGGGGAAAAAAAAGATTGTTGCATATCTACAGAGACGAGCAATTTTTCGGATTCATTTAGTTATTTTTCTCAGCAGTTTGGGGGATGCTTAGTGAGAGCAGTTAAGTCTCTTAAAAAAAATAACTCCATCAAAAGTCTCAACTTTACAGGGTAAGTTGGCTGCTTAAGCATGTTTTTAGTCTTGGATTAAAAAAAAGGTTGATCTATTTTGTTATTATTCAATTCCCACGTACTTTGCTCAACCTCCATACGGTCATCCCTCTAGTTTCACTGGACTTTGCTCTCAAGTTGGACTAACTTGAACAAATTAATGAATTTTACCAGGCTTCCACGCTCTCATAATGCAAACTCATTTTCCAGGCATACGTCTCTGAGAAATTTCTCCATCTACTCAGCTGCCAGCTGGTTTTCCTGCTGTTTGTCCTATTTAGCATGTCAAATAAAGACGGATGTTTCTCAGCTGTTCTGGGTCTCCTAAACAACTGTTAGCATTTGGGACAAAGTTTGTAACTTTCAGCTGTAACGTGTACGTAGCTTTTGTTGGTACGGGAAGATTAACACAGTTTTTTTTTCCCCTCTTTCTTTTTCCTCTTTTCACCAAGTTCTGACTCTTATAGTAGAACCATTGTTGAAGGTCATACTATTTCTTTGATTCTGTCCTGAAATGTTTGGGCAGAGAAAACTTCTTCTTTAAAGAAAAAGAGGCAAGCATTAAGGACAAGAAGAACCCCAGAGATGCCAGACCAGATGCATTGTCTAGGATTGGAGAAGGGCCATGGAGGGTGTTATGCATCCATAATTCAGGGAACTCAACAACATAAAGCATGATTTATTTTCTTTTAAGGGAAGGTGGTTTAATTTAGGTAGAATATTCGTTACAACAACTGGTTGCTTTGTTGTGTTTGTGGATATATGCATGTGTACATGTATCTGGGAAGTTGGTGAATACCGAGGCAACACGGTCCCTTGCTTTGTGGACTTAGAAATATCTGGATGGGTCTCTTGAAAACTGGAACCTTGGGTGGGTCCAGCATGAATCTTAGGTCCAAGAAGGAAACACATTGGTTAGGTGAGAGATTATCCATGGTGGCTTTGTTTATTTTTTACTTTCTTTACATGTCAAAATGTTGGTTATACGGAGTTGGAGATCAGGCGTTATATAGTTCTGAAGAACAAAAGAAGCTTCTTGGATGAGAAGTGAAACATCTTCAAGGAAAAACAAAGTCCAGTTGCCTCTTGAAAAAAGCACCTTTGGGACAACCATGACCCAGATGACTGAGAGTCTCCATAGACAATCATGTGGTTTAATTTAAAACATTTTAAAATGAAAAGTGCATTTTTAATTTTTTTTTACCAAACCGAAGACCTTCCTGGCATTATATTTCATGAGCTAAAGCTTACCTACAACCAGTGTAAGATAATGACAGTAACTTTGTTCCTTCTTCCTTGCAGGCATCTCTGATGAGGCTATAGTCAACGTGACTCTTCCCACCGGCGTTCCGGTCCTCCTTGAACTTGATGAAAATCTGCAACCGCTTGGCCAGCACCGATTTCTGGGTGACCAAGAAGCCATACAAGCTGCCATCAAGAAAGTGGAAGATCAAGGAAAGGCCAAAGCTATGGCTGAGAAATAAAGACTTTACCACCACCTTACAAATGCTTTGCCCATAGCTCTAATGATGTGCAGCAAAATATGGCACGCATTGTGAATTGTTTTATGCCTACTTGCTTAGCTTTCGGTTCTCACCAAGTGTTAGACAAGGGCTGTTAGATTTTAGCAGTTTATCTCTGGAGGTTGGATATCAGATCCTGGTATGAGTCACGATGACAAGTGATTTGATTAGGCTTGAGTTGGAACAATAAAATGTTTCTGTGTGTATTTTCCTCAACTTTTCATAGGAGAAAAACCCAGTGTAAGAACCAGATTTCCGCAAATCGGTGACAAGATACCATTGTGACAAATGAAGATAAAATGGAGAATGTTAAATCTGATTTAATGTGGGAGGATTATTAAGGACTGAAGATCAAAAACCAGTAAACCTTCCCAAAGATGGTCACTCACAGTCTTAACGTGGACTTTTATTTTTTTTAATCATTGGACACCTCTCTTCCATTGGATGACTTATTTGTCAGGGCTCACTTTTATTGTATAGGAGATGTTCAACTAATTTTGAATAAAGCCCTTATTTTTATTCGCTTTGCCTGAATCTAGTTTTTTTTTTT
>NW_015388044.1:198406-200114 GCF_001527695.2 Protobothrops mucrosquamatus
TCAAAAACCAGTAAACCTTCCCAAAGATGGTCACTCACAGTCTTAACGTGGACTTTTATTTTTTTTAATCATTGGACACCTCTCTTCCATTGGATGACTTATTTGTCAGGGCTCACTTTTATTGTATAGGAGATGTTCAACTAATTTTGAATAAAGCCCTTATTTTTATTCGCTTTGCCTGAATCTAGTTTTTTTTTTTCATGTTGGGGAGGACCATGTAAAAAGAGAAGGCCGTGGTGTTCTAGAAAGCTTGAGAAATGTTGATGTTATATTCTCAGATTCTCTTTCATTTTTTTTTAAAAATGTGTACAGGTAGTCCTTGACTTACAATAATTTGCTTAGTGACCGTTTAAAGTTTCAGTGACACTGAAAAATATGACTTATGACTGATCTTCACACTTAATGACTTGCAGCATCTCCCCATAGTTGTGATCAAAATCTGAGTGCTTGGCATCTGGTATGTATTTACGATGGTTGCAGTGTCCCAGGGTTATAAGGTCACTTTCTGAGACTTTCCCAGCTGGCTTCCTACAAGCAAATTCAGACGGGAAGTTGGATTCACCTAACAGCCATTTGATTCACTAAATAATTGCAGTGAGCAAGTGAACAACTGTGGCTAGAAAGGACATAAAATCAAGCGCAACTCACTTAACTACCCCCTAGCTTAGCAAAGGAAATTCAGGTCTCAATTCTGGTCGTAAGTCGAGGACTACTGGCATCTAAATTTTGCTTTAGAGGTACACATTGTGCTGCAAATTATACAATGAGAATTCTGATATTTCATTCCTAATTCCAGGCGTTTTTCACTGTGCTATATATCCTGTTCAAGTCTTTCTGTAGTTCCGCACTCTTTGTAATAGCTAAATGTGTCAGAATGGTTTTTAAGCCTTCAAGGCCTTTGTGGTGGAATGATTGAGCCTGTTGAATGGAAATCTCAGGCATTCACTCACAAATCAGGGAACCTGCCTCTCTTCTTCCGAGTAAATGGCCTGGAAATTCTCAATATTGCCACCTATCTTCCAGGGCATCTCACTTGGTGCCCTCTCTAAGCCCAGGGTGTGTGAGAAATAAACTCACAACTTATGCTGCCTTTCTGGTGAGTCAAGTGACAAAAATTTTAAAATGGCAATGATAGAGAAGTACTGCATTCTATTATAGAGACCTGATTAATGGTTTCAGCTTGTACTTTCCACCTTGGGAGATAGGCCAATCATTTAAAAATAAATAAATAAATAAAATGTAAAATCGTTTCTTGTAAACTTTAGAATACATAAGGAAGAGAATTACCATTACTTTGACCAAGATCAAAAATTCAAAACAAAACAAAGCAAACAAATAAACAAAAAACAATATTCAGGCAGACCACAAGATGGTGCTGGTCTGCTGCAAATGAATGCTTGTACAACATAGTATCTTATGAGATAAGAAATGGTACAGTTCATTATTCTGACTACCACAGAATTACAAATACAATTAACATGCAATTTTATTTTATTTTATTTTATTTTATTTTATTTTTCACCATACACCATACACCAAAACTACATAAACATAACTCTTTTCTTCTAACAGAACAGTGCTTTACATTTTAAATGTTCTTTACATCTTATTTACATTTTGTATACATCAATAATTATATCTTTTCCTTTCTCTGTTCTAGCCAATTATAACATTTATTCCAAATTTCATAAAATTCTGACATCTCCTT